>NC_081413.1:185080114-185112497 GCF_030272615.1 Cryptomeria japonica
AACATTCTAACCTCATATCCTACATTATATTCTAAACTCACTCTTTTTGTCACAATGTAACATTTATCAAAGTCACACATATCATTCACTAATTTCATAGTTTGAAATGTTAAATCTACTTCATTTCTTTTTCTAGCGTAGTTAATGTTGCTTTGAATTTAATAAAATGTTATGATTAACATATCACACTCAACTTGTAAATCTAATATTTTTATTTGTTGGGTATGATTGGTTTATTCATTTATTAGTACTTTAAATATTATTCTAATTAAAATAAATCACAACACACTAATTAATAAATCTAATCTAAGATAATAAATGTATGCAATATAAAAACACATATTTAAACTAGATTAAATTCAGAGGAAAATTAATAAATAGAACAAAAAATGTGGTAAATAAATAAGAGGAAATAGGTACTAAGCTATAAGAATGATGACATGAAGATGATGCTAATGTGCAAAATAATTCATTTTTGTCTTAAAAATTATGCATTGTGTCTAATGTATGTATCAAGATCTAATCAAGTGCAAAAAAGTCTTAAGGGTCAATATTGATGTTATGGGTTCAATCGAAATTGTTGTGGGTTTTAAACCTAATGCACATCTCTAAGTTAATAAAATGCTTACTTTTAAAACTTGCACACCTAGATAGTCTCTACTAACTATTACGTTGGTAAGGATTGATTGCGGTACCTTTAAACACCTTAAGAGGATCTATCAAATAACTAGGGTCAGGTTCTCTTAGTTCAATCCATAGTTTGATTGATTTTACAACTCTAGAAAAATAATCAAAGAAAACATATGCAAACATCTAAATGGCTTATATGCTAATGATGTTGATTATGATTATTTTATTCCATTTAGAATTGAAGTGCTCTTTATTTAGTCTTTGTATTCATCTTATGTCTAGATATTCCTTTATATAAATCAGTGGCACATCAAATGTCTCTAAGTCCTAAGATATGATAACATGTCCCACAAATATGCACCAAGTTGATTCACAAATCGAACAAAAAAGATAGACTTAAAACAATGTGTAGATGAACATGAATAGAGAAACAATGATTTGAAGACAAATGAATGTAAGTGAATGGATGTGAATGTTCCAATAATGAAAGGTAAATAATAAATGAATGAAAATGAAAATAACTATTAAAAAAAAGATAAACTAAACTTAACAAATAACTATATCACTTTTTTATATACAATTATATAAAAAAATATACTTCATGATTAAAAAAAAACAATATAAATATACTAATTCTACCATTACAAATATATATAATATTTTAATTTAATTTCAATTACATAAAAGCACAACCCTTCAATAAATTAGATAAACCAAAAAAAAAATCCAACTAAAAGATAAGAACAAGGAGAAAGAGCCGTCCAAAGTGGTGACTTTGATCACATCCATTTTCTAAATAAAAAAAACAAAAAGTCCATTTCAAATAAAGAAACAATAATAAGTAGTTCAAATTTTGTTCTTTTCACTAGGAATAATTACAGCTCATTTTTTTATGCACAAACAACCTAACAAATAAAAATTTGGGAAAATTATTTTTGACCAAATAGTAAAATATTATATATAATTTGGTTTGAGTAAAAGGTAGATTTCAATTTCTTAAACCCTTCCTACTAATGATATAATTGTGTTGTTACACTCCGTTTACTATCAATATAGTAAATTAAAAAATTATTTAATTTAATAAGTCTGAGGAAAGGAAACTTTTTAAAATTAAAGCATATATATAGTTTTTTAGTTGATTATTTATGAGTATTGAGGTTTAAATAAATTTATCACTTTTAAATGGGTTTAGAGGATAGAGTGAGGCAAAGTCAAATGTTTTTTTAAGATAAAAAGGGGTTCGAGGGGTTCTAAATGTTTTTAAAGAGAAAAGTATTTTAAGAAATTCTTAATATTTTTAGAGATGACTGATTATATAAGTCGAATCAATAGTGTGTTTCTATTAGTTATGTCTAATTAATGTTAATTAAGAGGCTCAATTTTCTTATGGGGGACACTTTGGCACCACCTAAACTATACAATATTATAGTGGTACTTCTATTGGCCCTTCATAAGAAAGCAAGTGGAAGATTTTATTTGTTGATGCTCTCTATGTAACCAAACTAAACCTACTAATCAAAAAATTTGTATTGGCCTCTTCCTATTCCCTTTCTACCATTGGAGTCTTTCTCTATAGATTTTATCAATGGGTTGATTGCTACTTTAGGCAACATAATTGTTTTCTTTCTAGTGATATGTCAATTTTTCAAAATGGTCATCATCGTCCCTTTCAAAAAAGTATTGATGCTCCTATAGTTGAATTATTTTTCAGTAATGTATAGTGTCAATTTGCTTTGCATCTTTCTATTATTTCTAATCATGATTTCAAATTTTTGAGTCATTTTTAGAAATCACTTTGGAATCTTTTGGGGTGTCAATGTTGATATTCTACAGTATTTCATCAAAAAATAGATGGCTAGACTAAACTGGTTAGCCAAAATTTAGTTCATTTTGTCAAGATATACTTTAGTAAGATTAAACAATGGGGTAGCTATCTTCATGTTTTGCAATACGTCTATAATTGGGCTACAACAGTCTCCATAGGCCATTCTCCTTTTGAGTTATGTTGTGGATATCAACCCCTTGCTTCATGTGAGATTTTGGTCATTTTCCCTCCATATTCATCACAACAACAAAAGGAACATGGACGAGTTGAAATTAATTTATCCACAACATGGAAAATATTCATGCACAAGTGAAAGCAACTCTTCAAACTTTTCAGAATAAGTTCAGGGAAATTCGTGATAAGAATCATATCCTTTCTAACTCTATGGTTGAGAGTTAAATATGGCTTTATATAGATAAGAAAAGGCTCAAAGGTAATAAAAATCATAAGCTCAAGCCTATTAGATATGTTTCTTATACAGCTATCGAACAAATAAAAGATAATACTATCAAACCTAATCTCCAATCCCAACTTAGATTCCATGATGTGATTAATGTTGAAATTAATTGAGGTGATATTAGGTAAGTCTTTGGATGTAGATACCATTTTTGAGGTTTACACATGTTTTACTAGGTGTGGGAGTACCACTACTTGGTGGTCATATGGATACCCTAATAACCAAGCCAAGTGGATTTCAGAAGCATCTTTTTGAGTGAGATTCTCCCACCCTAAAGAGAAAGTGAGGAAACTTTCTTCTAAATAGGGAGTAATTAGTACATCTTATCCCTTTACAACCTCTTCATCATGTTGGTGCTCAAAAATATAGGTCCACTTCCTAGAACCAAATATCACTCGCAAGGCTAGGGTTGTCATCATACAAGTGAACCAACTCATCAATAGATTACATATGAAAGGTTAATGGGAAATTCTACAAGAGTGGGTTACCTCTCCTATACTTTGATATTGGCTTAGACTCTGGAGCATGGTGTTATTAAGAGTATTCCTTAATAGGAATTGAGATCAAACAAAATCGACAACCAAATACAATTGTAATCTTAAACCCAAATATTTTCACTAGGTCAAACGAAACTAGTTGCATGTAACCCCTATGTGGTTGATATGACAATGTAAGAATGACCCACATAAAATGTAGCTATTGATTGTTCACTTAATAATGATTCCCTAGTTATATTGACAATTATAGGTGCACAACAAGAACCACCTAAACTAAACTATTGAATTAAAAAATTTGATTTGAATGATTTGAGATTGGTGAATGGCCATAGACCGATGCCTATCTATTGAGCAACAAATTCATAAAACCTTGAAAAGGAATAAGTAGAAGATGAAGATCATGGAGCTATGTATCTGTTGGTGTTTCCAACTAATTACTTTAAAATCCATCTATGAGAGGCCAGTCTCAATCTTCAAGGCCTTGGATCAGTGGACTAATTGACAGAGTAATGACTACGGATAAGGGACTAGTCACACTCTCTACACTTTAGGCTTTGTAAAACCTAGGTAGGTATCCCTTACAACAACACCTTGGATGTTTTCAGACTTATTTGATGCTACTACAGATATGTTCTCAAGCTATTATATGATCTAATGAACTTTAACTCCTAGGACGCGACCTTCATCCTTATATGTTTTTTATCATAATGAGAATAAACTATCCTACTTGCTTCTAAATGAAAAACCATATAATAAAACAACTTATCAAATTGTTTGATGAAATTTTCCCTTTACAATAATATGAACAGTGCCTTGTACATTGAGCTAGATGAATCATTATTACAATATAGAATATGCATATTTTGCATCATCTTTTGCCTAGTATGATTGATAGCTAATATCAGTCACATCATAAATATGAATTTCATAATTGCAACTCTATACTTGCTCTCTACATAGAATCCATTTGAATAAAAATTAGAAAATTTAATCCTCTACTTTAGAAGAAGCTGAAATTTACTCAAACTCAACAACATAGTGAAGACATATGAACCAAAAAACCCTTGATTTCATTGATTCAAATTTTGAATAAAGAGCAAGGGAAACAACTTAGAAACCATTTAATTGGGTTTCAAGATGTTTGTGTATTTCCAAAATATGTGCTCATATCCTTTGCAAAACTTTACTACAAGTAGGACATGAAACTGAATCACAATATTGCACTACAAATTTTATGAACATTGTTGCATACCATTCACCCTAGGTGAAAATAAGTACACAGGCTTCTCTTAGAACTAATTGTATTATCTATTTGTCTCAAGGAAAAAAAAGAAGAAACTGTTGGCATATGCACACTCCAATGAGACATTGTAGGTGATTGAAGGTTTTGTCATTGATGGCAACCTTACAATCCTATGACACCGACAAGGCATTACACCGGCATCAAAAGATCACAATCAGACCACCGGCATCGGTATAGAGAAAGGAAGCATACTGGCACAGAGGCTGACAAGATTTTTGATATATTATATTTTGTTTATTATTGTAAAAACTTTGTAAGCTGACTTGGCAAGTTGTAAACTGACTCTTATATATAATAGAGATCATTGTAGACATTTTGTAAGTAAGTAGAAAGTAAGAAAAGGAAGAAATATTAGGCAGACCTATTATGTGTAAACTGACTCTTATATATAATAGAGATCATTGTAGACATTTTGTAAGTAAGTAGAAAGTAAGAAAAGGAAGAAATATTAGGCAGACCTATTATGTGAAATATAGTTTAAGGGTTTATGTAAGAAGCAGAGCAAAAATCGGTACTAGATTTGGCATTATAGATGCTATTTTGAAGCAGTACAAGGTACTGGATTTGTATAATCCATCATTGTAAGTTGGTGAGACTTCCCATTGAGCAGTGAGCTCTAGGGAGTTGGCCTTCCTGCATGTGCAGGCCCCTCTTGTAAGTAATATTCTTTTATTGGCCAGTAAGTGAATATTGTGGGTCACAAATCCCACCAAGGTTTTTCCCACACCGGGTTTCCTCGTTAAATCATTGTGTTATGATGTTTTTTTCATGTGGTTATTGTTAATTCTATTTATTGCATTATTTATTGCATACCAGTACACTGTTATAATATGCTCTACATGTTTTAAGTTAAGAAATTCTATATACCAGTTAGATACTAATTCACCCCCCTCTCAGTATTTGTGGGAATCCTAACAATTGGTATCAGAGCATGGTCCTCTATTTTCATAAGCCTAACAACTTGAGGAAGATCTTGACACCGGTAAAGATGAAAAATCTGATGAAGCAACTAGAAGCAGCTCTTTCAGAATATGATGCAGAGAAACTGAAAAATATCAAATTAGAAGATGATCTAAAAGCAGCTCAAGATATCATTCAGGCACTTCAAGAAAATCTTACCATTTCAAGAAACAAGAGAAGAGAACTTTGTGAAAAGATGCAAAATGAGAATGATGAAAAGGAATCTCTTAATGATATGTGTAGTCACACAAATCTGTCCAGCTTAATTAAATAAATAAACGCTATTTATTTGATTAAAAATCCACTAGCCATGAATTAATTAAATTAATATTTAATTAATTCATCCCCAAACATTCTTCTATTAATTAAATAAATTATTCAATTTATTTTAATTAATTCATTAAATCAAATTCCAATCAATTAAATAAATAAAATCTATTTATTTAATTAAATCCCCTTTTTCCTCTTTTAAATTAATTAAATAAAATATTTATTTAAATCATTATCCCCACCCCACTTGCATTTTCCTACAAATGCAACTTGCACACATTTATTGAAATAAACTAATTTTATTTTAATAAAATCCTATTTTCCCTCACCCACCAAATCCACTTGCAAACTTGCATTTTCCTACAAATGCAACTTGCACACATTTATTGAAATAAACTAATTTTATTTTAATAAAATCCTATTTTCCCTCACCCACCAAATCCACTTGCAAAATCTAAATTCCTTTTTTAGATTTTTCTAAACCCTTCCTATTTAGCCTAATCCATCCCCTAATTATTGTCACATTCCTAAGCAAAATGGAGTCACTTCTCAAAGACTCCAAAGTCTTTGAAAAACATTTAATGCTTTGTGTGTTCAACAAATTAACCCCCAAAGTCTTCCAAGACCACTAATGGCTCTTACATGACCATTTATGGCTCTTACATAACCATTTATGGTTATTTCAAAATTGTCCCCCCAAACATTTATTGTTTTGACCATATTTATCCATTTCACATTTGCACAAGAATTTATCCATTGGATAAAAGCTTTATTCTTTGAATAAAGAGTTTATTCATTCAACTAACCTTGACTCTAAATCTCAAAGTCATATCAAGCATTTAATGCTTATTCCCTCCCCTCTCAACCTATCTCACATTGACACTTGTCATCCTGGGATTGGGTTGAAAGCCATCACATGGATTTGAAATCTTTCAATCCTGACCCTTGTTGAGATTGCTCAATCTCAACCATTCATTGTTCCATTTTTCCTATAAATAGAGCCCATTTCTTCATAATCCAGATCTTGAAAACTTGTATGCATTTAAGCTATAGACATTTTAAGAGAGCATTTTAGCATAATTAACTCATATATTGTCATTTTGGATAAAATAAATCATTTTAGTATCAATAGCTTAGTATTAGCTTTTCATTTCAGATTTGGAGCACAATACTACAATCTCAATCCTCCATAAGCATCCATAGTGCAAAAAGCTGCTGAGAGCTACACTATTTTGGAACTTGGAGAGGAGAGGAACAAGGGAGAAAGAGCTAAGAGCATGTTAGGAGGTATTTGGAGATGCCTCATCATATTTGCTTCTTTAGTTAAATATGCTTTCATGTTTTTAGTGTCTCTCTTGGTATGCCTATTTAGATTAATCTTTGATTAAATAACACTAACGATTTTCTTGTGTGTCTTGTGTTATTTGTCTCTTAGACTAACCTTGTCCATTTTGCAGGGCATCATTTGGTGAACCTGACGTGAAATGAAACACCAAAAAAATATCATCTTTTTAGCAAACTAACATGTCTAAATGTTGAAAATGTCACACAGGTTACGCTTTGGCGCTATTGAACACGTTCTAGCGCTACCGACACTTATTCTTTTAGCGCTATTGTTCTTACAATAGCGCTATTGTCCAAATTTCAGCGCTTTTGGATTTGTTATGGCACATTTGTCATTATTTTGGCACTATTGCAATCTTTCAGCTCTTTTGCCTCTCTGGCTTTCCCATTCTTTCAGCGCTTTTGTGTTAAATAGCGCCTTTGTTCAAACACAGACTAGCGCTATTGTAACAAAATGTCGTAAAAATCACCTTGTAACCAAAAAAGTGTAAATTTTAGGCTTGTGGAAGCCCCCCCTTGGACATTGATTTTACTAACACATTGTTGTTTGTGCAGGTTAAAACGCACCATTAAAAATCACAAATTTTCCTTTGGTGCATTAAAACTTGAACACAAGCAAAATTTCATTGCTTTCTAGTTAGGATCACTTGTCTTTTGGTGCTTAAAATCAGAAAACAAATTTGATTTCCTTGCATCAAACTAAAAAGATTTACAATCCACACTTTCAAATTGGGTGCACATAAAATACACAATCCATTTGTTTTGATTTTTGCAAACAAATTTTACTTCAAGCAAACATGTTTTTCATTAAGTTGACTAGGATTTCCAAATTCTAGATTACAAAACACATTGCTTTTGAAGTTAAAAAGAACACCATGGTTGTTGGAGCAACATCTCCAAATAGTTAGATCACATTGCAATGGTGGATTAAAAAGAACAAGTGTCTTTCGTGCTTGGCACACTTGTGCAAAAAGTCAGTCGAGTGGTCCTACCTCTAACACACACTATCCTCTCCCTTGGCTTTCGTGGTCCTAGGTGCAAGAGAAAAGTGTTAGTAACACTCAAAATTTTATCTTTTTAAGAGAGGCCTGCCAAGGGATCGATACTCTTGGGAACGACCTCGAGTGGTAAATCCTTCGAGCCGCTATAGAAATTAGGTGAGAGTGAAAGTTGTAGCCTTGGGTATAGCTATTCCTACAGTGTAACTAGCCGAAAGGACAAATGGGCCCCACCACCAGTTACAAGGCTCTTAAGTGAGTCACTGCAGAATGAACTTATGTCCAAAAACATCGAACATGACTAAACACCTTTAAGTAATAGCCCACCTGTTCTATTGATTGAGAATATTTGCGATATAATTTAGTGCAAGAGCATAGATGGTTTTGCTCCCAAGATACTCACCATACATATTTCCTTGAGTAGAAACATAGCTTTTTGAAAAGTCACTTGTGGCTTGATAAAAGTGGTGACTCCCCCATCATAGGGATCATCTATTTGTTATGCTCGTGCAAGACTTAGTATATCACAGCCTTACCTACCACGGTGGGATTCATAAGGTATGTAGTACCAAAGTCGAAGAAATATCAAGATGTGGGCTAAATTTATCGCAACTGGCCATTTGACCTTAGGGATAAAAAGTGTTTGAAGTGTGTTCATTTTAAAGACCAAGTGCAAATTGAGTTGACTTCAGGCTTTGGAAATACACCTTAAAATATATCTAAAGGAAGGGTCATATACAAGTCCAAGGATTGGGTTGATCTAGACCCATACTCATTTGTGCCTTTGGGGCAACATTCTTGTGTTTGTGTGCTTGCTTTGTTTTCTTGTCAAAAAAAAAAAAAAACATCAAATCAGAAAATCAATCCCAAAAACAAAGTATCCAACCAAACATTTTTCAAAACAAACACACACATCAAAAACAAAGTGCAAACAACAAAGAGTCAAAATTTTATGACCATTCTTCACATCTTGCGAAAAAAGAAGCATCATCAGAATATCAACTTGAAAAGAAAACCATTAAGCTCAAAGGCTTTGATCAAAAGGAGGAAATTCTTCTATATAAATAGACAAATCTTTGTCTCCCATAGAGTTTTTCTGCGTCACATGCGCCTCTACCTTCAAGGCAAAACAAACAAATTTGATTCAGAATCATTGAACCGCAGAGCGTTTATGCAATATAGAGCTCTAAGTTATCACAAAAACCAAGGAGTTAAGATTAATCCCAACTTTTTCCCAAACGTCTGTATCACATACAACATAGCTCAAGAAGTGCCACAAACTCCCCAAAGGGAATTGGTAGAATTTGTTCCATTTATGACACAAAGTTTTTATTGAAGTTGAAAACATTTCATCCATCATCTTATTCATCCATCGTCACTTCATCATCAATTCATTCCAAACTCTCAAAACATTAAGAGGTTCTTGTCCCAAAGTTCTCTTTTAGGTATTGCTTGAATCAAACACTTCGCATCACTTTTTAGATTCTTTCTACATCTAGGATAAGCTCATCCTAAGAGACACATCTACGCAGGTTAAAACTAGTTCATGAGTGAATCCTCTCATTACTAGGTAGTTAAATCTGTAACACATCTTAGATTTCTCTACACCTTATCACATCAAAATCTTATCAAACAAGCAAGCAATTCAAAAAAAAGGAATTTCGATTACATCTACCTTAAAAGTGCTAGAGATCCACATGCAACACAATTCACCAATCATCAATCTCTCATTTCATCAAAAACTCATCATCATTTTCACTCAACTTCAACAAAGACTCATAAACAAAATGGCTCAAACCTGATCATAGTCAAGGCAACGAGAAATAGAAATAGAAGAAGAAGAAGAGGAAAATCTCAATGAATTTCAAGAAGCACTTGGAGGAAATGTAAATGATGAAAACCCAAGTACTCCTACTCCTGCAACAATAGAAAGGGCTCAGCATAACCCTCTCTTTAACAGACTGTTTGACGAAATACTTAGGAGCAATGTAGATGCTCACTTATTAAAACTTGCTCAAGAAGGAGCCAAACTCCCCTCTGACTTCGATCTTGCCCAATTAAGACAAGCTTCAGAAAGACAAAGTCGCCATGAAGAGGAAAGAGGTAGAGATCCCATCAGATATAACATTCCTCGAGGTAACCCACCACCTCCTCCTCCAACTGAAATGGAGATGTTGTAGCAACAAGTCGAGAATCTCGCCCAACAACTTCATAGTGGTGTCAAAACTAACCAATTCTCACTCAATGACATATGTCCCTATCCTTTTGATAGGAATCTTTATATGCCACCCTTTCCATGAGGATTCGAAACACCCAAATTCAAAAAATATAGAGGAAAGGGGGATCCCCGTGATCATGTCAGAGAATTTCATTCCGCTTGCCTCAAAGTGGCATATGAAGACACCTACCTAATGCGCCTTTTTCCCCAAACCTTGGGAGGAACAACCACATCATGGTTTTCCTGACTACTAGGTGGCATTAGAACATTTGAGGAACTCATCCAAAAGTTTCTAGCTCATTACTCTCATAACATTGAACGTGACATCACCATGGCTGATCTATGCAACACCAAACAAAAACCAGGTGAACTATTCTCAGTATTCTTGCAACGATGGCGTCAAATTTCTAGCAGACTTTCTCTTCAGTTACCTGAATGAGAACTAGTGGAAATATTCATTTCCAACTTAAATGAAGAAATGGAATTTCACCTGGATGTCAAAGACACAGACTCTTTTAATGATATGATCACCAAGGGTTTGAAATGTGAAAGGGCACTCATCAAGAAAGGACTCATCAAAATCTTTAATGAACCAAAAGATGGTCCTCACCCACGCTTCAATAGCGATAAACCAAACTTCTGGAATAAAAACAAGAATATCGTCAATGATGGGGTTGTGGATGCTAGGACTATACAAAATGCACAACCTGTGGTTCGGTTTGTAGGACATAATCCTCCACCTCAGAACACCACAAATGTTCCTTCCAATCAAGGTTGCATCACATCTCATGATGAACCTAGACCTCGTCAGCAAAAACAAAAATGAAAATACACTCCCTTAGGGGAACCCATTGAAACAGTATTGCGACAACTCATTTCTCAAAATTTGATCACTCTACCTAAGCTATCAAACTATGAGCCTCAGGTCAAACCGGCATGGTGGAGAGATACTGAACACTGTGAATTCTATCAAGGAAGAGGACACAAGACAAGTAATTGTCACCGATTAAAAGATCTTATTCAGGATCTTATTGACCGAGGAGAAATTGAAATTGAAGGACATGACCCAAAAACAACAAATAATGATCATCTGATGTTCAAAAATTTACTTCCATCACAAGATCAAAGGGGTCCTTCCACTTCCAGGCGAGGCACGGATACTACGGATTATACACAGGCTGCATATAATTACACTGTAAATCATCTGTATGATGCCAGTGAACAAGTTGCAACTATAACCTTCAAAAATCCCAACTCAAATTGTAATGTTGTTACACGATGTGGCAAGGTTACCATCAAAGCAGCTCCACAAGGCACCATCTCCATCCCAAAGCAGTACAATCTTGTGGAACAATTAGATAAAACACCTGTGCTTATATCCATTTTAGAGCTATTGCGCCTATCGCCATCTCATAAAACTATCTTGGATCAAGCACTCCAAGAGGCGTCAGTCCCTGCAAATCTGAATATAGACCAATTTCAAGCCATGGTTGGAAGTCTAAAGTCATCACCTTGTCTCACTTTTTCCGAAAGTGACAACTCTTGCTTCCAGCAACCTCATAATGCCTCACTCCACATTGAAGGATTTATTAACCAGCATAGGATCAAGCGAGTCTTGATCGATAATGGAGCAGGCCTAAATATTTGTACACTACAGTTGGTCACAACATTGGGATATGTGGTAGAATCAATGGATCCTCGTAAGAAGATCACAATCAAAGCTTATGACGATGCAGAGTGATCATCCAAAGGAGCTGTGGTACTACCAATCTGAGTGGGCCCTGTGGTAAAACACATCATCTGTCAGGTTCTGGACCTTCCTCTGCCATATAATCTATTGTTAGGAAGACCTTGGATACATGCCATGCAAGCCATTCCATCTACCTACCATCAATGTATCAAGTTCTCAAATAATGGTGTAGAGATCACAATACTGGGCGATGCAAATCCCTTTGCATATTGCCATAATATCAGCCATCAACCAGAGATTACCATTCCTAATAATAGAGAAGCCATTTCTTCTACATCATATATAAGTCCCGCCTCTCTTGCTAGTTCAAACACCACTATACCCAAGCAAGAAAAACTTAAAATGAAGATAGCAAAGGAAGGTCCTGGGGAATACAACTTGAGTCAACTCTTTTGTGTGTGACAAATGCCCACTTCTCCTAGAACACATGGTAAACCACAACAGATACTCCAACAACCACTAATCACACCAGCATGTGCTTTGACGTCTTTCATCCTTGGAAAGAGTCAAGAAGAAGAAACCCAAGAGGAGGACTTAGCGGACTGGATCTATAAAGATCCCATCACCACCGATATACCACAAGTTAGACTTCCCACGGATCAGTATGGCAAAGGTCTCCTCATTATGCAAAGAATGGGGTATGATGGTCAGAGTGCTTTGGGATATTGCAAACAAGGACGACATGAACCTCTGCTGCCGGAATTAAAGCCCAAAGGTAATATAGGCCTAGGCTTTGAAAAAGAGATCTTTCCTAAACTCAAATTCAAAGGAAAACCCAGCAAACCATTATGTCAGCCTACTACAAAAAGGACACCTTTCATTATCAAAGTAGCATCGAGCACCATCACAACTGCCCCATCGAGGCTCAGAATCCCAACACAACCATCTACAAAACCAATCATCCCATCCGCAACAACAATAACATCCATAACACCATTAGCAGCAACAACTATATCGGAACCCGCAGCAGTATCCATGGCACCAGCAGTTCCAGCAGAAGCCACTGAGTCAACATTACCGATACTCCCCATACCAGATCCTTTAATCCCCATCAACCTTCCTGCAACACCGATCACTACAAAGGTACATCAACCAATCACACCTCCAGTATTTAACTCCAAAGACATCCCAGTATGGTATAGTAATCGGATGCTGAAAAGTGACTCAGAGACCGACTCACATGAGTGGGAATTTGATTCTGTACAGCTTAACACTTTAGATGAGGAAGATGCATCACTACCTCTGCCACGCAAAAATATCCCTATTTATGGAGAAGCACAGATAAAGACCAGTTGGGTTCCTGAACTGGAAACATCTTCCACAGACCCTATGTCTCATCCTATGCCTGATTTTGACAGCGAGAGTACCATTAACGACCTTCACCATAATGTCTTAACCCTCACTGATACCTCTAACGAACTTAACCTAATTGATGAAGTAATGCCCATTATCCATCCTGAACTCATCGAATGGAACCAACCAAATCCCCCATGCCTTGACTTCTTCCAAAACGATGAGGCCATCATTGACTTTTTGGAATTAAGGGATAACCTACCAAGCGGGGATCACAAAGATGGATTCGCCATCAAACTTAATAGTGCAACATACTTTGGGGTGGATGCCAAACCTTTCAGCTGCAAAAATATAACAATAAAACATGGATCTTCCAGTGAAAACCACACTGTGGCACTGTTTGATCTGACAAAAGTAAAAAGAAAGAGCGTATCCAATGGTGAAAACCTCTCTGAGGCACCTAAGGATGAAGGGTTTGACATTCTCCTTGCTAATGCACAACAGGAACGATCAAAGATTCTCATCGAGGAAACCAAAGAGTACAATGTGGGGACTCCTAAAAATCCTCATATCATACATCTAGCATCTCTTCTCACTCCAGAGGAACAACCTAAATTTATAGAGTTCTTCTAGAAGCGTCAGATCAACTTCGCATGGTCATATGCAGACATGCCTGGGCTTGATCCTAATTTAGTCATGCATCACCTTACTGTAGAAAAAGGAGCAAAACCTGTCAAGCAAAAGCTTCGTAAGATGCATCCTCAGATTGTAGTGCTAGTCAAAATAGAACTCAAGAAACTCCTAGATGTTGGTTTCATTAGACCAATTGATTATGCAGAATGGATCTCCAATATTGTGCCTGTCGGCAAACCAAAAGGGGGCATCCGCATTTGTACTGACTTCAGAGATCTGAATAAGGCCTGTCCTAAGGATGACTTCCCCCTTCCAAATATCGACATCATAGTGGATCTGACAGCGGGACATGCCATGCTTTCACTTATGGATGGCTTTTCAGGATACAATCAGATAAAGATCGCACCAGAAGATCAACATAAGACAACCTTCACATGTCCATGGGGCACATATTGCTGGAATGTAATGCCTTTTGGTCTAAAGAATGCAGGAGCAACCTATCAAAGAGAAATGACCACCATCTTCCATGACATGATGCATACTATGATGGAAGATTATGTGGATGACTTACTAGCAAAATCACTCACTAGAGAAGGGCATCTCCACATCTTAGATAAAATATTTGATAGACTGGAACAATACCATGTTCGACTCAACCCAAAGAAATGTGTCTTTAGAGTAACCTCCGGGAAGCTTCTAGGATACATTGTCTCAAGCAAAGGTTAAGGCAATCATGGACATGCCACCACCAAAGAATATCAGTTAGCTAAGGACATTACAAGGGCGACTCCAATCCATCCGAAGATTCATTGCACAATTGGTTGATAAGTGTCACCCATTCACACACCTGCTACATAAGAACATTCACTTTCAGTGGGATGCCTGATGCCAGCAAGCATTTCAGATGCTTAAAGACTATCTCATCAATCCACCATTGCTGATGCCACCAGATCCAAGTAGACCATTGTTACTCTATATCTCAGCAAAAAGTACAACATTGGGTGTACTACTGGCACAACATAATGCAGAAGGAAAAGAGTGTGTTGTTTACTACATCTCTCGCACACTGGTGGGCTATGAACTCAATTATACACCTATTGAGCAAGCTTTCCTAGCAGTAATCTTAGCAGCCACTAAACTGAGGCACTATCTATTAACACACAAAGTACAACTCATTGCAAAGATTGATCCACTCAAGTATTTACTCAGCAAAGCAGCATTGACAGGTCGCTTGGCCAAATGGGTGATGATTCTAAGTGAATTTGACATCGAGTACGTGGACCGTAAAGCTCTCAAAGGTCAAGTTATTGCAGATCAGTTGGCCGATGCACCTCTCATAGGTGATCATCCTCTCATTTCCAATTTTCCAGATGAAGAGATATTCATGATCACAACAACACAACCATGGAAATTATACTTTGATGGTTCATACACTAGACATGGCTCGGGGGCAGGCATTCTGTTTATCACACCCCAAGGTGATAGCATCCCGAAGTCTTACAGGCTCACATTTCCATGCACCAACAACATCGCAAAGTATGAGGCCTTGATCACAGGACTCAGGTTAGCCATACAATGGAAGTTACAAGAACTCCAAGTATATGGCGACTCCCAACTGGTCATTCGACAAGCAACAGATGAATATCAGACCAAAGATGATAAACTCATGCCATATAAGAAAATGGTGGACACTCTAAAGACATCATTTATTACTATCACTTTTGAGCAGATACCAAGAGATCAGAATCTAGCTGTTGACGCCATGGCTACCATCGCATCTCTCTTAGATCTTCCACATAATTCAACATGCTATGAGTTCTTGGTAGAACAGCTTTGGATTCCCGCTTATGATATCCCTGAATCTGAAATGATATGTCACCTTGTCGGTTCTGAATCCCCATGGTATGGTGAATTCTACACCTATCTTTGCGATCACACCCTTCCTCCCAACCAATCGAATAACCAATGAAAAACCTTCATTCGCCAAACTGCTCGATATACCATTATTGCTGAAACTCTATACCAACGCGGTCTTGATTGTACTCTCCTTCGATGTCTGGAACAAGATGAGATAACAAAGGCTTTGGAAGAAGTCCATGAAGGCATTTGCGGGACTCATTCAAGTGGTCCATCACTTGCCAAGAAACTCCTGTGCAATGGATACTATTGGCCATCTATGGAGAAGGATTCCTACTACTTTGTTAGAAAATGCAAGAAATGTCAAGTTCATGGCGACCTGATACATGCACTAGCCCAGGAACTGCAACCAATCACAACACCATGGCCTTTTTGTCAATCGGGCCTTGACCTTGTGGGTAAGATTCATCCATCTTCATCTAATGGCCATAAATTCATTATTACCGCCACCGAATATTTCACAAAGTGGATCGAAGCTATTCTGCTTACCCAAGTCACCGGCAAGTAGATCGCCTCATTCATCCTCAACTACATCATCAGCCAGTATGGTGTACCCATGTCCATAATCACAGAGAACGGTCTTCCTTTCAAAAATTAGGATGTTCCGCGAACTTTGTGAGAAATTTCATATCCAACACCACTTTTCCACTCCCTACTACCCACAAGGCAATGGTCAGGCCGAAGCATCCAATAAAAACATATTGAGGATCCTCAAGAAGATAGTCAATGATGTCGGTCGTGATTGGCATGTTCAATTAAATCCAGCACTATGGGCATATCGAACTAGCATTCAAACCCCTACAGGCGCAACTCCCTACTCATTGGTCTATGGTGCAGAAGCTATCTTGCCTATTGAGGTTGAGATACCATCATTACGAGTTTCCTTGCACAATCTCATCAATGATGAAGCATATAGAGTATCCCATCTTCAGGACTTAGAGTTACTCCATGAGAAGTGACAAGCTGCATACAACCATCTCAAAGCCTATCAGTAGCGCATGAGCAGAAGCTACAATCACCGAGTTAGACCTCGTACATTTGAGGTAGGTGATCTTGTTCTTCAAGAGAATCCTTGTAATCAACCAAACAAAGAACATCAGGGCAAGTTTGAATCAAACTGGCTAGGCCCCTATGTTGTCACTATTGTATTCGGGTCCGGGGCATATCAGTTGGCTACATCAGAAGGAGAACCACTTGCAGATCCAATCAACAACATGCACCTCAAATGGTTTTATACCTAAGCTATACAGAGCATCAGGCTCCCCTGCATACCAAAAAATACCAAAAACATCCAGAAAAATGTCCAGAAGAAAATACAAAAACATTCAAAAAAAGTAAAGAAAAATCATGCATCCAAACGGTGAACAACCACTCCGGTGGCACCTTGGGTAAGTATGATAGTGAAAACCTGGCAAACAGGCGCCACTCGTAAAGGCTATGGCTCCATTGTCTTTCAGACTTGTTGCGATCACATCTACTTCATACATACATCCATCCATCCAAAACCATGGCTTGTTATTCATCTGCAATTATGATAGTACTCCATGCATCTTGCATCCTGCTTTTTCATAGTCATGTCTAAAACTGGGGGCAATGCCCTTAACCTATTGATGGAAGTGGATTCTACATTATCTTATGATTCATTAAGTTCTTCATTCAAGCAATCATCAAAACACCAAAAACATTGGAAAATGTCTCAACAAAATACCAAAAACATTCAAAACAACACAAAAAATACCAAAAACATTCAAAACAATTCAAAATCCAAAAAAATCAGAAAACATCGAAAATCCAACAAAAACATGACAACACTTTGTACATACTCATCCATGCAGATACCAAAGCAAACATTGACATAATACTCACATGATGACCATTTATCAATCAAACCACACAATCAACATCAACACTCAAGAAACTGTCTTCAACAAGGATGCATCCTTCCTTACCAAAACAAAGACAAAAAGTGACATTTTCTTTGACAAGAAAATTATGTTAAGCTATCAAATACTTGGTTGATTTGTGAGTACAAACATTTGTTTATCTGTATCAGGATCTTTCAGCATTGTTTTGTATCGTTTGCACATTATTTCCGATGAAGTTCTGGGGCATGTACTAATGGTGTCTACGTGGGAAGTTCACCAAGCTACGTGATCTTATGCCAAATGCGGTCATAGATCATTTCAACTTGCTAACTACAATGTATACCTCGACCATATGAACGTGAACCATTACCAAGGATCCATATTCTTTATGTCTATACTGTTTGTTTGCAGGTACAATGCTCATTCTTTGGTTCCTCCTACCTCATCCAAACTGGATAAAGGTTTTATCTCTTAGTACGGTATGCACTTATCTCAAGATATGATCAGCCTAAGATCAAGGAGGACGATCCAAATCATGCATGAATGAAGATAATCCTTGTCTATTCCGCAAGCAATACTCTAGTCGACTTGACCCTTATATCAAGTCATTTGTATTAACTTGCTATATAAAATCCATGAAAGGAATACTCAGGTCATCTTGAATCATTATGTCAAGATGCTTGTATTCTCTTCCAACATTTTAAAGCTCAATGATGAAAATAGAGCACTATGGATCGTCATTTCATCTCATCTGTTTATATCTTGCATTTCATTGCATATCACCCATTCATTCATTCATATGTAGGTTTTATATGCAAAAGTGACCATTAAAACTAGTCTTGGATACAATCACGACCGAGTACTCTGATACATCATTAATGATGGTCATATCGTCATCGCATTTAGTTGCATCTTGCATTAAGTACATTCACATCATTTTAACTTAACATTGCATATAGTTCATTTTTGACATTAGTTTTTCATTAAATCATTTTGCATCATTTGCATCAATCATAAATAATTAGAGTCATGGGATCAAATTGTCTTTGATTATATTAAGCCATTTACTATGCATTCCTTTAGTGTCAGTTATCCATTATCAATTTATCATCTTTTATCATTTATTATTACATACATTTGTTTATAGTTAAAAGGTGCATTCATTCATTAACTAAGTATCCTATTATGCTCATTTTAGGATTCATTCACATTGCATTCATTTATCCTCTTTTTAATTGCATTACTGTGCAGTTATTAAAACATTAGTTATAGTATCATCACATTATCATTTGTACTTAAATCATATTTAAATCATTTAGAATCATAAAATCCATTTGTTTACAAAACATTGGTTCTTAACATTTTATATCCATTATGCATATGCATTCATTTAACACATTATCATATAAACATTTGTACTTTACATTTTGTTTATCCATATTACATTCATCTAAACACATCTATATGCATATCCATACATAAAAATCATTCATCATTACATTAACATCATCTCATCATTATATTGCAAATAGGAAACACCAAAATCCTGTTCATAAATCATCATAAGCATACCTCATCATCATGGCATTACATACATAAAAGCATTACATCAAAAATCAAAACAAATCGTACATATATAAACTTGCATTCATATGTCAGTACCATCATAAAAAAATGCATATAAGAAACATATCATCAAATGCATACATGTACACATATCCATCTAGCCATAACTCATCATCTTGCATAAACATCCATACATAAATCAACTGCATATCATCAAAATATGGGATCTCCATATATATCTCATCTCATATATCAGAGTACAATGAAGTCTACAAAATTGGCTACCAAGAGCCATCCAAGATACAGTCCAAAGAATAAAAACAATGATACAATACATATATGCATGAAAAAATGCTCTCTCAAATGCCACTCTGGCCAGATGCTATCCCAACACCTCCACCTGCTCCACCACTAGTGCCTGCACCACCTGATCCATCTCTCTGTGGAGGCCTCATCGAACCACCACTCCCTCCTGCATCCCCTGATCTCTCCCTCCATAGCGGACCCATCACACCCCCACTGCTCTGCACCCTCTGCGATCGCTCTGATCTAGCCTGTCGCATCTGCGAATAACTAAGAGCTCGCTGACTAACTGGCACCACCTGCTCATATAAACCCCGCCAGTACTCTATCTCTGTCTGTGCTCGCCGCATCTCCCTCATCACCTCCCCCGTAGGCCCCTGTGCTAATACTCCAACCCGCACTCTCTCCTGCAGCTCCGCCAATCTCTCCACTACACTATCCCTCTCCCGCAGCACCACCGCCAGCTCTGACTCCCATGCAAATAGCTGCACATCTCTAGCTGCCACCTCCGCCTCGAAATCCTCTATCTGGGTCTGCAAACGTACTATCACATGATCTCACAGATCTCCAATGTCTCCCTCCCCAGTATCCATTGCTGCCTCACCTGCACCACCCTCTCCAATAGTCCCCTCCCCCTTGTCCATCGGGATCTCCCTCTCCATCCCTCTCCCACTTGGTCGAACTCCTCCCTGTATCAATGGTCCCTGTGATATCTGTAGAGGCAGTCCACCTCTCCCTCTCCGCTGACTCCACATCCCCAACCCTCCTCCTCCTCCTCCTCCATCTCCTCCACCTGCCCTCGGTCCTTGACCTCCTGCCCTCCTCCGTCTCCATCCCCTCTCATCCTCAAAAGCTGGGATCAGCTCTGCTGGATCAGAGAACCGTAAGATCGGGTGCACTGCTCGGTACTGCATGTACTCATCTGTCACACCTGCATCCACAACCCTCAGTCATCTGTCCCATTGTCTCGCCTGCAGTGTCTAGAACTCTGCCAGTGCTTGATCATATGGTAGCACTGGCCCCCATGCATACCTCTCCCGAATAACTCGTGCATACTCTCCTGATCCACTGGGTAATCCCTGCTACCGTTCAAACTGCCTCATCACTCTCCCTGGCACCTGTCTCTCCACATGGTATGCAGTCCTCCCAATGAGGAATTGGGTCATAAAAACATACGGCAATGCCTCTGCATCATCATCTCATGGCTCACACTCCAAGTATGGTCGCCATATAACTGCATCTATCCAATGCCCACTGCCACCACTTTAACTTCCCCAGGTGGGGCTGACTCATCATGCCACTATACATAAACATGTACGACTGATCCACTATGCAGAATCTCAGACTCACTGGTCGAGTCACTGGTAGATGCTCCCAGGCCCAAATATGTAGCAGCGTCATGCCCACTGCTAAGGAACCCCTCCCCCGATAAACCACCTCATGGAGCTCCTGGTACATGTGCGCCAGCACGCACGACCCCCACACAAATCGGGTCCCCTCGGTCATCATCATCTCGATACCCTGTCCCCATCCGACGGTCAAACCATGTGATCGTTTGTTTAGACAAAAAAGTCCTCCCACAATACTTGACAAAATTGCTGGTAGAGGCTCATATAAAGCAGCTATATCCTCCCAGGCAATGGAGCCATCATCAATAAACACATCCTCATCAAAAAACCTCTACACTGCAAGACTCGCCCAAGATCTATCATATGTGACCAGCTCTTCTCGAATCAGAATCCATAGGATGCGTCACACATCCTCCAAGGTCACTGTCATCTCCCCCTGTGCCAAATGGAAGGTGCACGTCTCGTTGTGCCACTGCTCTGCTAGTGCTGTGATCAAACTGTGATTTATACGAATCATGGGTATGTGCATCACCTCATATAGTCTTGTTGAGACAATGCAATCAATCTCCGCCTGTGTCAATCGATCTTGCAACCCCTGTGTCACAGGATGGCGCTTCCGTAACTGCAACACGCGCAGCTCCTCCTGTACATGGACATTCATCAATCACCATCAGTTTTTTTCTTTTCAAACTTTTTTAAGTTTAAACCTAGACTATCAACAGATACTTTGATCAAGTATCTTTGGGTCTCAACAGGTAAGTAATCATGGCCACCTAGACTTCAACGGGTATTTATCCTAACAAATGACCTAAGTCTCATCAGGCTGCTATGGTTCAAAACAACTCCCACTTCACCTCGCCATCCATCAATCATTGGCATCGGGAGCTTTTCTTCATCCAAACTGGGGCATCTCTTTATCCTAAGACAAAAGTGTTATTTTACCAACAAAAACACTAGTTTCTCAACAATAGCGCTACAACCCTAACAAAAGCGCTCAATCAGCTATACAACAACGCTCAAACTACAAAAAGCGCTAAAACAACTATACAGCAGCGCTATTTGAAATCAATAGCGCTCAATTAAGCCCTCAACAGCGCTTATTAATCAACAACGCTTAAACTTGCATACAATAGCGCTATATCAAAACAAAAGCGCTCAAACAATGAAGAAATAGCACCATTGCGATGTAGTAGCGCTAGTTGATGGAGCAAAAGTGCCAAAATCGTCAAAACCGTAGTTCCAGCGCTCTTGCTCCAACTTGACTTGGACTCAGCTAAAAACCTATCAAAAATGCATAAAAATTAAATTTTTGAATTTGCGTACCACTGGTCCATAGTCGTCTAGGTGCTGGAACCATTGAACTCGCTCAAATCTATGTTCGGTGATCAGTATCGACATCCTGACTATTGCTCACTCCTCTAAAATGTCCCTATCAGAGCTCTGATTTCCAAATGGTTGTGGTCACAAATGATCCTGTTTTCACCCCTTTCACCCCATTTATACCCTTCGTCGTCATCGTAACTTCCCCCCGCTCATCGTCGTGGTCCCCGTGAACTTCCCGAGCCCCCCATTTCTCCATTTTTCCCCCAATTTCTTCAATTTTTCACCCGTAAAGCTAACTTCTTCTCTTCTACCACCTCGCCAATTTTCATTCTTTTCAAGAGATCACCCGATTTTTTTGAAATTTTTTGGCCCATCTCTCGAGGAGGCATACCGCCCATTAAATTTACATTTAATGGGGCATTTTCTTCACACCATTTTTTCTTTCTTTGAAACAACGCGATAAACCACACCGTCTCAAAGAGGGGCAAATGTAGTCACACAAATCTATCCAGCTTAATTAAATAAATAAACGCTATTTATTTGATTAAAAATCCACTAGCCATGAATTAATTAAATTAATATTTAATTAATTCATCCCCAAACATTCTTCTATTAATTAAATAAATTATTCAATTTATTTTAATTAATTCATTAAATCAAATTTTAATCAATTAAATAGATAAATCTATTTATTTAATTAAATCCCCTTTTTCCTCTTTTAAATAAATAAAATAAAATATTTATTTAAATCATTATCTCCACCCCACTTGCATTTTCCTACAAATGCAACTTGCACACATTTATTGAAATAAACTAATTTTATTTTAATAAAATCCTATTTTCCCTCACCCACCAAATCCACTTGCAAAATCTAATCCCCTTCTAGATTCTTCTAAACCCTTCCTATTTAGCCTAATCCATCCCCTAATTATTGTCACAATCCTAAGCAAAATGGAGTCACTTCTCAAAGACTCCAAAGTCTTTGAAAAGCATTTAATGCTTTGTGTGTTCAACAAATTAACCCCCAAAGTCTTCCAAGACCACTAATGGCTCTTACATGACCATTTATGACTCTTACATAACCATTTATGGTTATTTCAAACTTGTCCCCCCAAACATTTATTGTTTTGACCATATTTATCCATTTCACATTTGCACAAGAATTTATCCATTGGATAAAAAATTTATTTTTTGAATAAAGAGTTTATTCATTCAACTAACCTTGACTCTAAATCTCAAAGTCATATCAAGCATTTAATGCTTATTCCCTCCCCTCTCAACATTATCACACATTGACACTTGTCATCCTGGGATTGGGTTGAAAGCCATCACATGGATTTGAAATCATTCAATCCTGACCCTTGTTGAGATTACTCAATCTCAACCATTCATTGCTCCATTTTTCCTATAAATAGAGCCCATTTCTTCATAATCTAGATTCTGAAAACTTGTATGCATTTAAGCTATAGACATTTTAAGAGAGGATTTTAGCATAATTAACTCATATATTGTCATCTTGGATAAAATAAATCATTTTAGTATCAATAGATTAGTATTAGCTTTTCATTTCAAATTTGGAGCACAATACTACAATCTCAATCCTCCATAAGCATCCATAGTGCAAAAAGCTGCTGAGAGCTACACTATTTTGGAACTTGGAGAGGAGAGGAACAAGGGAGAAAGAGCTAAGAGCATGTTAGGAGGTATTTGGAGATGCCTCATCATATTTGTTTTTTTAGTTAAATATGCTTTCATGGTTTTAGTGTCTCTCTTGGTATGCCTATTTAGATTAGTCTTTGATTAAATAACACTAACGATTTTCTTGTGTGTCTTGTGTTGTTTGTCTCTTAGACTAACCTTGTCCATTTTGCAGGGCATCAATATGAAAAACAAGTTGAAACAAGAGAACATGACAACAAAGAATGAAATGCAGGATGTGACTATGAGATTTTTTAAAGAAATTGAAGATAGAAAGAAGAATGAAGAAGATTTGACCAGAAGACTAAGTGATGTTGCAAATGAAAACACAAGACTCAGTTATGAAAATGATTTGTTAAAGACAGATCTTATGCACACTTAGAATGACTCCAATGAATTGATGAGGCAAAAAGAAGTATTAGAAAGAGAACTAGATACTGCAAATCAACATAAAGAAAAATTCAAGAAAAGCTCAAAGGAACTTGGTAACTTGCTAAAAAATCAAAAACCTAAAGGTGACACTTCTGGAATTGGCTTTGAAGTTGGTGAAAGCTCTGGTACTGCAAACACACAGGATCATGGCAAACCAGTAAGGCAACCTAATGCTTATAAATTCAATGGAAAATGCTTTAATTGTAATAAGTATGGTCATAGAGAAATGAATGTAGATCTAGAAACTATCAGAATATCAACACACCCATCGGTCAATGTTCAAAATGCAACAAAGTTGGTCACAACTCTGAAAACTGCAGATTGAATGTCAAATGTTATGTTTGTGGAAGATTTGGACACCTATATAATCAATGTAGAACACAAACTGGCATAGGCTATGGCAAAGCTATTCAGAAGAATAATGTGACTTGTTATGCATGTAACAAAATTAGACATATTGCAAAATTCTATTGAAGCAAAGGATCACCGACAGACAACAAAAGTTCTAACTCGAAAGGTAAAGAAAAAGTTGAAGAGGTTAAGCAAGAATTCTCAAAACAATGGATTAGAAAAGTTGATCTAAATGTTGGGAATACTCCTCCACCGGTAAAACCAATCAACACTCCACCAGCAGAACGGAGTATTGCTCCACCGGTAGAACAGAGTAGTGCTCCACCGACAAGAATTTCTTCATCAAATTGAAGAAAGTTTCTTTGAGGGTTTGGCAATCTAATGACACAAGTGCTATTATTCCCTCGGTTAGAGATGAGAAGTTGGAAATTACTTCTATACCGATAGACAATGTTAAGTGACTACTTAACCAGCATGCATTAAATGTGGTAGATGGCAAATAAACATTATAAATTTGTGGTTTTGGCTCCATTTCACTTCATCAAGATTTCAAACATTTGAAGAGTGCTAAGGGATTTCGAGCAAAGAGGCAAGAACACGTCGAGTGATCAATTCACCCTAAGGAAGAAAAAGGTATTCATCATCATGGCATCCACCTCTGCACTTGAATATATAGCAAACCTTACTGTAGTTGAGGTTATAAAACACCCTAGGCCCGTATTTCAACTAGTTCCCGAGGTAGCAAAGAAAAATGACACTGTAGGTGCTTTTTCTCAAATTCCAAAATGAGTTGTTTATGCTAAAGACCCCACAATTGACATTCATTGCAACATAGAGGAATTAGGAGATGAAGAGATCAAAATAATGTATAAATCTATCATATGTGATAATTCCAAAAATGTAAAATCGGAACATAAAATTATTGAAACCCTAGAATTTACTGAAATCCTCTGCATTCCTGAATTTCCCAAGGATGTGATTAGGATAGTCTTAAGCATGGTACATGGTGAATTTTTCTGGTTATATGCAATTCACAAAATTACCAAGGAAGCTATGAAAGTTGTCATAGGGTTACCGTCCACCAGTGAAAGACCAGACAAGACTAAGAAGGTCTCAAATGACCTAGTAGCTAAACTAACTGGTGCAACATCAGACAGAAGGTCCTTGAGATTAAATGATGTAACAGATACAAATGTGAGATTTGTTAGCATGATTTTAGGATATAAATCTACTCATGCAAATAGACTCAACTTAGTTTCAAGTTTATGCATTAAGAGTGCTTATGACATGATTACAGACAATGTGAAAATTGACATATGTGAATGGTTAAAAGATGAGTTAATTGACAACTTAGGCAAGATAATGAAAGATAAGAAAGGAACTTTTAGGTTTGGTAATTTGCTTGTATGCTTGATGCTACACATAACCAAACAGGTTCCTGGTATAGGCTATAAAGAACTTGGGTTTGATATACCGATAGGAAAATAGTTAATAGAACTATTGAATAACATGGGTGAAGACAAGGAAAAGAACATTCATGACTACTTTCAAGTACTTAAGGCCAAAATGAAGAAGAGAATTAGATTATCACAGAAGATTGTTGACAAATACAAGGATGATATATGTTTTGTAATAAAAAAGGATGAGATCTGGATGGAAGCAGTCATCCCAAGAACAATTTGGGTAACAGAGATGGGTTATGAGACTAATGATCATATAATTGAAACCTATGCTAAAGAACTTCTAGAAGCACCAAATGAACCAAAGGAAGAAGTATTTGGTAGTGCTCAAACTATAGAAATTCAAATACAATCTAAGAAGAGAGTGAAAAATGTTGAAGTAGTTGTGAGAAGAGGTTCTAGACAGGGAAAGGCTATTAAAGAAGATGTATTGAAACAAACCGGTATCACTGAGGATGAGTTAGGAACTCTACAGTCTGAAACTCACCTATCACCGGTAGCTACTTCTTCGAAGAATGACATGCCTGCAACTTTCAAAAGAGTTGTAAGGAAAAGAGATCCTTCACTAGCAACCACACCCTCACCTAGGAGAATTAGACAGAAACAGCAAGCAGTGAGATCTCCGATTAGAAAGACTACACCAAAGAAGAAATTGACACCAAAGACAAAGAAGACAAAACACAACATGGCCCCTCTTAACATATTGCTAAATGAAATTATAGAGGAAGGGAAACTAAAGAATATAAAGAAATTATATGACACTCTGACAGTAGATGAAAAAGAACAAGTGGAAAACAATGTTATTTTGCACACGGACATGTATAATAAATTTTTGATGGAAGTGATAGATGAAGTACCAGATGAACTATTCAAAAGACTAGAAGTAAGAAGACAAGTTATTATAGAGCTTGATAAGAAAATCAAAATTAAAAAGTTACTAGTTGTTTACCCAGTAAACTCACCTAAGGAGATAGATAATTTAATTGCAGAAGCCAACCAGTCAGTATTCTCTACTGCACACCGACATATTGCTTTAATGGTTGGAAGAGTTAATGAGGTAACTGAAGAAACAGAAAATGCATGGGATATATTCCTAGTTGAAAAAGAAAAAAAGGAAGAGTACATGAGCCACAAACCTATAAAGGTACATTAGAAGGACAAGGACAAGGGTAAAGGAAACATTGGTGAACCTCCTAGTATCAAAGTAAAAGACAACTTACCCCCACCTCCTTTGATTACATCACTGGTAACAACAACTACATAAGATAAACTGGCAATTGAAAGTATGGATGTAGAGGATGTCAATCCTAATCCTGAAGTCATATACACAGTAGATGTTGATACACAAAAAATCAACTTTTTGGTAGATAAAGATACAACTGGTAAGATAGACATGGCTAGGCAGCCACCAGTAACTGAGCAAAATGATCAAACACAAGAGAAACTGACAGATAATAACATAGGACAACAGACATAGATAGAGAAACAAGAAGAGCAAAAAGCTCCAGAATAGGTACAGGAACAGATTCATGAAGAAACACTACAACCGACAATAGGAGAAGTACAAAAATTATTGCTTAAGGTAATGCAAACACAAACAGACCTACCAGAGGTCACAACAAGCTTGGTTACTTCCTCCATCGATGGAGTTCAGAATGTTAGTTCATCATCAGTAGGCTATAAATCAACTAATGTAACTAAAGTACTCTTAGATTCAATCAAAAGGATAACAGATTGTAGTTCACAAGCTTATAAAGCTATAGATGACACAATCCCAATTTTGAAGAGGCTAGCTCCTAACTGCAATATAGACAATAAAGATTCATTAAGTCAAATTGACATTTTGTCCAAATACATCACTGAGAACACAGTGACAATTGAGAAAATAAAGGAAGAGGCATTAAAGGATAAGATGGAACTTGAAAAGCAAAAATTCTTTGAAAATCAGATAAAGAAGTGTACAAGGGAATTTGACACACTTCTACTGGAACTATGCAGCTTATTAAAGGAATTTAAAACTCTGTATAAAGATACTTGCAAAACAAAATTTTTGACAGTAGACATAGATAAGAAGATGAGCAAGGTATAGGATGAAATCAATAAACTTGCAGACAGTTTTGTTAACTCACCTGATACATTATCAGTTTTTGAACAGAAGATAACAAGTTTTGAGGAAGAGTTACTTAATCTAGGAAGAGAAAAGGAGAGAATAGTGGATAAGGCAAATAATTTGAGACTAAGACTGAGTCCAAGATTGGACTATCTAACATTCATGCGGAAGGAAATATCTGAGGCACTTGTACAGGGACAGAGAACATTGACAGAGCATATGCAGCACCTCACCGGTACCGTACAAAGAATAGAGACTGCAATAAGAGATAGTAAGAAGTTTATGGAGAGTATAAACTTGATTTTGGCAGATCTATTTTAAATTGTAACTACCCAGTTACAAGGTTGAGGCTACAACTCTATTGACACCTTGACAACCTTTGTCATTGATGTCAAAGGGGGAGTAGTACTATGAGAAAATAAGAAGAATAACTAGCAGAAGAATTATCTACTCAAGGGGAGCATATCTTTTTTGTAACACATTTTTGGTGACATATTTTTGGATTATAGTTTTGGATACACTTTTGAATTTTCTCATGAGTGTTGCCATCAATGCCAAAGGGGGAGATTGTTGGCATATGCACACTCTAATGAGACATTGTAGGTGATTGAAGGTTTTGTCATTGATGGCAACCTTACAATCCTATGGCACCGGCAAGGCATTACACCGGCATCAATAGATCACACTCAGACCACTGGCACTGACACAGAGAAAGGAAGCATACCGGCATAGAGGCCGACAAGATTTTTGATATATTATATATTTTTTATTATTGTAAGAACTTTGTAAGCTGACTTGGCAAGTTGTAAAATGACTCTTATATAGAAGAGAGATCATTGTAGACATTTGGTAAGTAGAAAGTAAGAAAAGGAAGAAATATTAGGCATACCTATTATGCAAAATATAAGTTAAGGGTTTATGTAAGAAGCAGAGCAGAAACCGGTACTAGATCTAGCATTATAGATGCTATTTTGAAGCAGTACAAGATACTGGATTTGTATAATCCTTCATTGTAAGTCAGTGAGACTTCCCATTGAGCAGTGAGCTCTAGGCAGTTGGCCTTCCTGCATGTGCAAGCCCCTCTTGTAAGTAATATTCTCTTATTGACCAGTAAGTGAATATTGTGGGTCACAAATCCCACCAAGGTTTTTCCCACACCATATTTCCTCATTAAATCATTGTGTTATGGTGTGTTTTTCATGTGGTTATTGTTAATTCTATTTATTGCATTATTTCTTGCATACCGGTACACTGTTATAATATTCTCTACATGTTTTAAGTTAAGAAATTCTATATACCAATTAGATACTGATTCACCCCCCCTCTCAATATCTGTAAGAATCATAATAGAAACTAAGGCCTTGATTATCCTCTTATAGAAAAGTGAGGATGCAACAAGCTTTGGGCCTTTTACAATATCAAAATTTAGGTAACCGCGTAACAAGAAAAAGACAAACTTTTTGGGCTTCTTGACAAAGAAAGACATTCTTTTCCTTTTCTCAGTAGGTGGTAGATGTTGGAGATGATCTGTAATCCTCATTTTCCTTTTTCATGCTTCCTTATTAGTTTGAAAAGAGTGATAACCCTGCAGACCTATTTAATGCACAGTGACATTGAGATGCTTACAAATTCTTCTAAGAGATATGCAATTAATTAGTAGGATAAAGATCAAAATATTTAGGTAGAATTAAAGATTAGTGATTTAACCAAGAAATACACCATCTGAGACCTACTACATTCAAGAAAAAAAAAGGAAGTCAACAAAATGAAAGAAAGGGCAGGAAACTGTGAATTTGAAAATTCAAAATTCAAAATTTGAAAAACATGAGAAAAGAAGGAAAATAGGATCAGAAGTCATCAAATCCATGTTGCTTGAGATTTTGGAGGACCCCAAGGTATTACTTGTACTCTTTGTCTTCTATCTCTGATCTAACCACCTCCATTCGAGTCATCCCACTGTCAAGCCTTGATAATGTATCCATATAAGATCCCAACTTCTTTAGTAGTTGTGCATCATTTGAAATAACATCAGGGAATATCTAGTTTTGTATTGTTCTGATGTCAACCTTCCATTTTGACTTAGATCTAACGACCTTCCCACCTTTTATCCTGCTCCTTTCTCTATCAAACAGTGTGGGCATGTGACTTGTCACTAAACACTGAAAGCTTATGAGCTCTTTTGCAATCCTTTGTGTATGCATCCCGTGGATGAAAAAAATATGTTTGACAACTTCAATTCTCACTCTGAAACCCATTATTATGGTGTGCAAGTAGACTGGAAGAGGCTTACCCAATGAAACCTCTAATCCTGCAATTGTCTTGCTCATATGAGATAGTGAGCATGCCATGAAACATTGCCACTTCAAATGTTCCTGAGAAAGTCTCAATAACTCTCTATGTTCATCCCATGCTATGTCTACATGGTCTAAAATCTCACTGATTTTTTACTCCAATAATGACCTTGCCATATTCACCCTTAATGTCTTTTCTACCTATGAAGTATTTTCTCTCAACACATCCATCTCATTATTTAATTTTGTTATGTCTAGCCTAGCTTGGGCTAGATCACTCCTTAATCCTATCACTTCATTAAAATAATATTCAATCATAACAAGAGTTTTAAATGTAGGTCCTGCATATAACTTCTCTTGCAGTGTTGTCACCTTTTCCCTTAGGATAATGACCTCCTCTTTTTCTTTTATGGCTACCATGTGTGCAAACTTTGTCACATTCAAACTCAAGCCTGTTGCTTATGTGATAGAAGTATTAACCACTCTTTTAACAAGCTTCTAAATAATTGGTCTATTGATCCAAGGCCTTGAAGATTGAGATTGGCCTCTCATAGAGTGATTTTGGAGTAATTAGTTGGAAATACCAACAATATCTACATATATTCATAAATAACATGTGAGATATCATTACGATATTTTCAATATTTTCATAATATTTGTAGCATTGTAAATTGTACACCTTTATTAGTGTGTCCAATTTTACACTCTCCTAGCACCTATTTTAGCATTTCTCTTTCTTCTATGCATTATAGGACCTTTATTGTAATTAATTAATATTTAATTCAATATTTTGGGTCTTATTCTACTTAATTACATCTTAACACTCGTATTTGGGCGCTTAATTATATGTGTGCCCTTTATCATTTTATCCTGATTTATCCTTAATCCTACCCTAGTTTCAAATCTCAAAGCATATTCCATATATCTACACATTATTGTTTGAGCCATTGAGGTGGAATTTGTGTTTTTCATGTCATTTCATGCAACATTTGTGATTACATTCAAAGAGAAAAGCATCAACATCAACAATTACAGATTTGAGGTATATCTATTCAACATTTATTTCAGTATTTCTATTATTTCATTCAAGGTTAATTCCCAAACCAAGGTTTGACTTAGGAAAACCCCTTTTCCCAACATTTTCCCCTTTTTTTATATGTGAAAGAAACAAGTACAGAGTTGTGTTTGTGATGATCAACAGAGCTCATAGAGACAAACCAATTCAACTTTCGGAGGTAGAAAATTCAAAGGACCATGGTGAATTGATGCACCTCAGTCTTGAAAAATCAGGTCAAACTTCTGAGAATATATCCATGACATCTTTTTTTTCCTAGATCGATGTTAGTGGCTCCATACGACATCTATAGATCATTGTTTCTACCAAATTTACATTAAAAATTCCTTGTTTTACACCAATTTCAGCATTTTCACAATTCAACTTGGAAAGAGCGAATAAAACCCTAACTAGTGGATCTAATTAGAAATCTTGGCCCTTTCCTTATTTGGATTGATGTTGGATCTATTGGATTCACCCCTCTTT
>NC_081413.1:185112997-185132997 GCF_030272615.1 Cryptomeria japonica
GAGTTTGATTCTATATTTCTTCACAAACCTATCCATAATTCTCACCATGGTATCCAAAGATATTTTTCTAGCAACTCTAAAAAGATAACGCTTTTTATCTCTAAAGATCCTATTGTTTCACTCCTCCCACAAACTCTAAGCAACATGTGAGAGTAAAGGGGACCATAGAAGTCTTGGGGAAGGATTAGGGGAAGGATAAAGTCATTGAACCAAAAAATCCTCTAAGGAACTATGGAAGACCCAACTATCATTCCAAAGGGAGAAGAGAAAGACCCAAACAACCCGAGAGCAAGAACAATCCAACAAAAAAAGAAAGAAACTTTTAGCATTATCTTCACTCAAGAACACAATTATTAGGAAAGAAGAAACCAAATTTCACAAAGGTATCTAGTGTAAGCATCTTATTTTGAGCCAAAATCCAATATAAAATTTTCACGTTAGGGACTAAGAGTCGGTTCCAAATCTTGGCCCAAAAAGGAGGAGGGGAGTTTGAACTAGTGTCAGTAGCAAAACCAATGTTGGCTAAGTAAGAAATAAACTTGGAATCAATCTTTGATAACTATGTTGGTAAGGACTACATTGTTATAAACACTTTACATGAATCTATTAGATTATAGTATTCAAGTTCTCCTAGTTTAGATCCTCGACTCAACCAAAGTTAAAGTGTTAATAAAATATTCAAAGGAAACATACACAACTATAAAAATGACCTATATGTAAATGATCAAGATTCTAATTCTTTTGTTCCTTGTAGAATCAAAGTGTGCTCTAGATACTCTATTTTATAGTCTTCTCGTGTCTAGATATTATTCTATATGATTAACAACAAATTAAATAGCTTTAAATAAATAGTTATAAAAATATGTTGCACAAATATGTATTGAGTTAGCTCACACCAACTAGGGAAAAGGGGTAGAAAAAAATTTGAATTTGAATTTGAATTTTTAGGTTCATGTTGATGCATTGCAAGATCCATCCCAAGTAATGTAGAAATGAACCTCGGTAGGAGAGAGGGAATTTCAAGGAAAAGATGAATCTGAGTAGGTGTGAATTTAGGTGCAATAATGAGAGATAAGTAGCAAATGCATAGAAATGAGTATAAGTGGGGGGAAATAGGGAAAAACAAAAATTAAGACATGAGCCAAATTGAACACATGTGTGGGCCATTTGTAGATATATAATTATATTAAAGGCACTCCTTAAAATAAACATAAAACTAAAAGAAAAATATACAAAATTTATCATTACAATTATATATAATAAATTTTATTCCCCTTCATGTATATTATGCAAATGAGTTGCCTTTTATCATATGTATTTTTTCAAAAAGATAAAATGAAAAATATCCAACTCAAAGATAAGAACAAAAAGAAAGAGTCATTCAACTGACTAATCCTAAACATCATCCAATTTAATAGTCAAAAGTCATTTTTGACCAATAAAAATAGAACAGATACTTATCAAATTTTAGCGTGATTGAGATACAAAATTACTATTGCCTAGTTGACCATTAGATTTGAGCCATGATGCATGAATCTAAACTACTAAAATACAAAGTTCTAAAACCTTCTCACTCTAATAAATGATCAACCTTTCATTATATGTATTTTGTCAAAAAAGATAAAAAGATTCAAGTCAATTCAATAGACTATTATTAAATTTCATCTAGTTCAATAATCAAAAGTCAATTTTAAAGAATATTTACCATATTTTAATGTAATTGAAACAAACCAAATAAATAGAATCATTCAAACTATAACCTTTGATCATATATATTTTATAAATAAAATAAATAAATCCATCCAAATTTTAACCTTTGATCATATATATTTTATAAATAAAATAAATAAATCCATCCAAATTTTGTTCTTTTTAGTAGGAATAATTCAAATTAGTCCTAAAGGATCTCCTCAATATTTTATGCATGAACTTAAAAATAGTATTTGTGAGAGTTACTTTTGACCGAATAGCAATACCATATGCTATTTATTTTGAGTTGGCAGATTTAATGAATTACTTACATCCTTCCTATTATATCACTGCTGTTGTACTCCGTTTACTAGCAATATACTCGAAAGGGACTGATCCAATGACTCATTGATATTTATTTCATATATAAAGGCAAATGTGTCATTAGAAAAATTGTATTGTTTTGTTGTTATTTGTAAGTTATTATATGTAATTTATTATTTTAATTAGATAAAAGTTTTGAGATAGAATTATTAATTAATAAATTTGATATTGATGGCTAAATTAATTTTTTTTTAAGGGTAAGGATAAAAATGAATATGAAATAAAAATATAATGATGTGATAATATAATAATTCAATAAATATTCTCAAGCTCAACCCTCGACAATGGATGAGGTGGGTCCTTCTGAAGCCCATGCTCCTTGGTGAAGCCATAATCCGGTGGGTCCTCAAAGAGAATAGACCAGATCATGCAGCAAGAGTAACACAACGGAAGCAATGACAACACATTGAAAAATTACAGAATCAGTTTTCCACACCATCATATATTCATCAAAGATCATCTAGTAATCAACCAGTTACATGTAGGCTAACAAGCTAGAATACAATCCATCCAAATCTCTGAGAAACCTCCGAACTATCAATCTCGTAACTAGGAACTCCTAAACCTCCAATTGCCTCCTAAGGATCTCATATAATAATATTTATACCCTCCGGAACATATCCGGGTCGGCCACAAAAGATTACATTTACCAAGACAGAAAAATGAAACGTGTAAATAGGTCGGCCCCAAGAATGAAAGGAAATTCCTCTGGAAAAGAACTACCAAGGAGCGTGGATCAACCAGAAGGTTGACCAAGGACTCAGGATCATCGAGCAAGACCACAAATAGTTCCACATGAGAAGAAATTAATAATTAGCCGTTAAGCTCAAAAACTGCTCCGGGAACCAAAACAGTCAAACCAGAAGCAACGTCACACCAAAAAGAATCCAAATGGACTGAGAATCTAGAATTAAGCATAAGAACACACTTGGAAACCGAAAATTTGATCTGCAATGAAAAGCAACCAGCTACTAGAAGAACACAAAAACTAAAACACTGAACTTGAACAGAACAAGACTGAAAGGAAATATTTGTGTCGATGCAAGATTGCTCATTGACCAGGGATGCTCTTGCATCACTCCTCCGAGCTAATTTGTCTTTGGTTTAATGGTCTTATATATGTTTTTTGTTTGTCTTGCTCTACCTCGCTCCTCTACAAGCATACGTTTCAAACTTTCTGCTATATCTCAGCTTCTATGGCCGAAATCTTGGTTATTAAAAATGGGAGATATAGGTTGATCTCTCTAGTTCGAATTATCTTTGTTTTTGGCATGATCCAATGATATGTAAATTTCTTATATATATATATATTAATATAAAATATTTGCCCTAGACCTTTTATCAAGCAAAAAAATAATAATTCAATAAGTATAAAAATATAATAATAATTTGATTTTTTAATGAAAACATAAAAATATGATAACAATAATATAATTATATCTTGATAATAAGTAATATTAATTACAATATCATAATATAATAATAATTTAACATAAATTACAATATAAAAATATAATAATTATTTTAATGATTTAATGAACAAATATGATATCTTTCAACGTACTTTATCTAATTTACTAGTGGTATAACATATTATTATCTTCCTACTATAAACCTCATTTTAACATACAAATTAAAAAAATAAACTTATAATAACTATTAACTTTTAGTTGAAAGTGTTTCTTATTAGAAGATATGATTTCTACATTATAAATCATGCTTTCCTTAATTGTGAAATTAGAAAATGAATGGGATAAATCTCAAATCGAAGCGATTTGGAAAAAATGAAGCTATGTTTCATAAAATTAATTTTGCACTAAATATTTTGGTGTGCCCCTCCCAATATTCATTAATGAAAGTTAAATATATTGGTGTGCCCCTGCCAATATTTTGATTCTTTTATCAAATCATGTCAATCCAATCTCAATCAATGTCTCTTCATGAATCTTTTTCAATCTACCAGCCCTTTCTCTAACAATTTGGACTTTGCATTTTAATATTGTTTAGTAATTTGTCTTTAGTTGGCTTGATTTAACATTTTTTTTGGATATTGTTATTTTACATACATAATATTTATGATAATAAAAAATTTCATATTATTTAAAGTAAATGATTTCCATTTTTTTCAATCAATCAATCATACATAATTTTGATGTATAAATGATAGAAATATGTATGTATTTAATAATCATAGATCCATTGTGTATAGGAAGTGGTTTGTAACTATCATGGAGGCAACAAAAAGTTGTTTGAAAATCTATTTGCCAAACTCATATGAATCCGAAGGAATTTGAAATATAAGGCACAAGAAATTTCGACAATTCGTAACAAGTCAACAATCCAATAAAGAAACTTAACTCTCAATGTCAAAATCCACCTACCAAATGGGGTGATCAATGTTAGATCTAGTCCACCTTTACAAAGAAGATCTTACATATCATTATTACACATCACAAATTGATCAAAACAAAATTCATATATTCTAAGTCCATTTTGCAACCTCTCTTGAATTTTTCAAGTTTATTTTGTAATATATTACAATTAAAAAATGGTGAAGAGTGTCATGTGATGGATTGCAACTGATTTTTGTGCGCAACTCTATGAAGAGTGTATAAAATATATATAAATTGCTAAAATTTCAGACCACAAAAGGTTTTGTGAATCATTCTTTCTTACAAAACATATGTATATGAAACAAAACCTTGTATATGATTGATTTGACTAGTCAAGGTCATCAACTGATACATTATAAGTCAACAAGCTCAAGCTAAATTTATTTTTTCTTCTACTCTTTTTAAATGTGATAAATAAATAATTTTACTTTAATTTAATTCATTTAATCTTTTTTTCATTTGAACTTTTCTTAGTTTTCTTTTAATATTGATCTTCTATGTAATTATGAATTTATTTAGGTAACTATTGTTTTAGACTTTAGCCTAGTCTTGTTGATTTGTATAATATTAGAATGGATCATCACTTCATGAACTCAAAATCTACCTAATTCTCTCAATAAAAAGAAATGATACAAAATTGACAAGTATTATAAGATAAGGAATACAAATGAATATATGCATGTATGTATGTACATGTGTATGTGTATTTTTCTGTTTGTATCTATGTTTGTGTATGTGTACATGTGTATGTATATACTTATATAATTGGCCTCTCATAGTTGAGTTTGTTATTCTATTGATGAAATTATGCTTACCTTTGTCATTGAACTCCATGGTGGAATGTGGACTATCAATATTATCTTAAAAACAATTTGATGTGATTCTACAATATAATTGACAATGTATGCAACAATGGTTTTAAGAAATAAATTTTAACAGACTTAAGCTCTAAGTTTACCCCTAATCAAATCAATGTTTTCTCCAAGGTTAGTATGTATAAAATATATTCATCACAAGTCAACAATCCACTAAAGGAAATCGAGGGCACAAGAAATTCCAACAATTCATCACAAGTCAACAATTCAATAAAGGAATTTAACCCTTAGTGTCAAAATCCACCTACAAATGGGGTGATTGATGTTAGATCTAGCCCACCTTTTCAAACATGATCTTAAATATCATTATTACACATCAAAAGCTGGTCCAAAACATCCATATATTCCAAGTCCACTTTGCAATCCCCTCTTGCATTTACCAAGTTTATTTTGTAATATATTACAATTTTAAAATGGTGAAGAGTGTTATGTGATGGATTGCGACTTTTTTTTGTGCACAACTCTTTGAAGAATGTGTGTGTGTACACACACACACACATACTTACATGTCTGTGTGTATATATATGTATATATTGTTGGAATCAATGAACACTGAGAGGGAGGGTGAATCAATGTTCTGAAATTTACTAAATTATTAATCTGATTCTTAAACCACTGGAAGCAAAAGATAGAAAGTAAAGTGCAGAAACTCAAGGAAAATAACCACACAACCATAACACCAGAATTTTTACGTGGAAACTTGGAAAGGGAAAAACCATGGTGGGATTGAGTATCCACAATATTATTATACTATGGCCAGTAGTATAACAATATTACAAAAAGGGAATGCACTTGCGTTCAAGCTCACTACCTATAGTTCACTGCTCAAGTACAAAACAAGGTTGCAACCCCGGAGGACTAACTATCCTACAATTGAGATATAGAAGAAAATACAATGTTTGAACTAGAATACAACATCTACAAATGCTAGGAATCAGTTCTGGTTAAGCTCAAAATGATCCGTTCCCACTGATCTGAAAAACTACTCTGTTGCAAAGTACAAGATCACCAAAACTTAAAATGCGCACATGAAACTGCGCTCAATTTCTCCCAAAACCATTTCGCATATCCACCATCCTATAAAATGATCATTGAAGTTGATATTACATATCTGCACCACCAAAATGGATCTCCAACAAGTCGGCTTCACGAAACTACAAAATATGAAACATGTAGTCTCATGTCGGCTCAATCCACCTCAAATCCATATACCGGACCTAAAACATATGATCACAAGATTCACATGAAATGTCACAAACTCGTCGAAGACAACACCAATCACCAAAATCATTCCTATACTTTCGCAACACACGTTACCCAGCTTGTCCATACAATAGCTTCTCTCTTCCGGAATCATCGAATACCGAACCAAGAGTCATGCACTAGAATCAACACCGGAGGCTAGAATTACAAGGTGATTTTATTCCAATAGCCAATCGACCATCCCAATCACTTCAACCAAAGCTTCATCACCAGAAATCAATTGTGCTCACTGAATCTGTACACTATGTTCACACTCTATCGGACTTATGCCTAAAGTCAATATGACTTCCAGTAGATCAAATTTATAAGTACCAGATAGACTTACTAAATTGAGTTTCCATTAATGACAAACCCTAAGTAATCTCCATGCATCTAACATCACCAAAATAATGTCTCTTGCCAACAATCTCCCCCTTTGGCATTGATGACAACACTATGAAAAATGACAAGTGCTCCAAAGTTCCAAAACTGCAATCAATCTGAAATTCTATACACTCAACTGACTCTGCCTAAGAATGTGCACCATTTTTCACTACTCTCTCTCCCCCTTTGACATCAATGGCAAAGGTAGGAATCCGCCAAAACTTAAATACAAAAGAATGTGTATAGTGATCTATAGAAACTTGAAAATATCTGCATAATTTACCTTCAAGGATTTCAGATACTCATTTCAACCTCTCAGGAAACAATCCAAAACATTAAATAGGGCGTTAAAAATATATGCATGTACTTCTACACCCTTAAGATCTAATGGTACATCCTTTCCCAATGTAGTTACGACATCCTATTGTGCTCCAAGCAAAGTGTCTAACTGGGGAGTGATTAGACTCCTTAATTCTCCCACTCTGCCTAATAACCGCTCCTTCTATGCACTCAAGCTCTTGATTTTGTCTGTGAGATTCATAATTTGAGCTTCAAAACTGCTAGCAAAAACTGAGAGAGGGGAAAAAGATTGTGAAATTGTAGCTAACTGCCCTTCATATTCCCTAACATTCTTGTCAATGTCTACTATAAATTTAGGCAAAATGAGACATGACTTAAATATCTTACCACCTTCATCTAAAGCATCCTCAACACTCTTTACCGCAGATTTCAAGACTACTCTATCAATCTCAATTTCTTTCAAAAAGGTTTGGAGTCTCATTTTATTAAATTTGTTCAAAACTTTTATATTTGTTGTTTTCTCCAATGATACAAAATCTTATTCAACTTTGTTTAACATACCCTTAAGCTTACCAGAGGGTGTGTCACTGGAGTTCTGCTTAAGTTCTCCAAAACTATAGTTGCTAGAGATATAACCTCTTTTTCTTCAAGCGCGGACTTAAGTAAGTCCTCACTAGCTTTGATTTGGACAAGGGTGGCTAACTTCAATGCTTGTATGGGAGACAGTGTTCTTACATCAATCTGTCCATGGGAAAAGTCATCTTCACTAGCAATAATATGCTTACCTTAGTCAGGAACAGTGACTCTTACCATGGTCATTGGTGCCTCTTCAACCTTTTTTTCTCCTCTTTCTTTCTCAGCACTAGCACCTATATCACCCTTTTCTATATCATCCTCATATCCAACTTTCTCATCTAATCCCTTCTTATCTACAATCTCCTCAGCTAATTCTTATGAGTGAACTTCCATAATCGGAGGATCTTGCACAACTTCACTGGAGTCCCCAACTACCTGATTATTAGTGGTATCATCAATAGTTTCTTTTTCTATCAGATCAATCTGTACAGATGGCTATTCATGAGAAATTTCTAACTGATCGTGAACTACCAGAGTAGAAGTGTCTTTGCTCGATTGACCTTCTAGTTGGGAATCATCCTTTTTCGGATTGACCTGATAGTGATTCTCTTTCAAAAAAATCCTCAAAATGCTCACAGTTTTCTTAGCAACTTTAGTAGATTTACCAATCATTATCTTATTTACCCAGTGTTTACTCCTAAAATTCTCCAGTACAATTTTCAAAATTATTTGAATCTCATATTTTGAAATGACCAAACACAGGTTAACTAATGTGTATTATTTTAATCTCTCACCTTCAAGGCTTGTTGCATGTCTTCGGGCATCCAAAATATCATATAATTCCTTCGTAATTATAGATGAAAGCTATAACAAAACATTACTATATGTATTCAAATACTCTATTATTGCTTCTTCAATTGATCTCTGCTCACTCTCATCACAATTCTCATAATATACTGAAACATTTTTCAAATTTCCTTCCTTGACTATCTGATTAATCAGTTCACTCAGTGTTAAAGGAGGCACAACAGTATAAGTTTCATCAAGCTTACCAGACTTCAAGGCTTTGATCTAATTCAAATTTTTGCTTCTTGCCTGATTTGGATCTATCAAATGGCTCACCTCAAGTTCTAGGCTTCTTTGTAGGTTGAGCTTCACTAGATGAAGGCTTTTGGACTACCCTGGCATATGTGGTAGTCTTCTTCACTTCTCTAACCTCTTCGTCAGATTTTGTTTCCTCTTCTGCACTAGCATACTTTCTCATCGACTTCTCCTTCTTTCTCTTTTCTTCCCTACCGATTGATGTTGATTGAGGTTTAGGTGGAGGGACTATCTTTTGTGCACCGAAGGTAGGTGCTGACTTGCTCGACTTGGCCTTGGCTTGCTTGGGAGGAGTGGGAACTGGCTTAGCCTTTTTCTTCACCATGTCTTCCTCTTTTAATATATTTTTTTCTCGAGCCCTTTGTACAACTTCTCTTGTTATGCCCATTTTCTCTACAAGTTGTTCAACTTCCTTCCTCACCTTTCTCTTCCTTCCAGATTCGGTGAACTGCTTGTGCAAGCTCATGTCATTTTCTTTGAAGGTACCAAATCTTTCCTCCTTCTCATGAACTGACTTATTGAGGAGGTGTCATGCATATGTATCAAGGGTGATTCCATATACTTCATAGCCCATTGGCAATATCCAAATAGTCTTAGGCTCTACTACTTCCATGTGGTCCATTGATCCTTGTCCACCATGAAGCATATTGATTTTTCATATTTTTCAACTATAGCCTTTGGAATTCTTTCTCTGCCCTGCATCATCTCTTGAAAGGTTTTGAAGTAACCCCATAAGGCATATTTTTGTGAAACTACATCACCAACACCCTGCTAACCTTCTTTGATTTGCACTACCACCAGTTTGTCATATGCCCATTGGACCTTTCCAATCTTAGGAATCTCATTCAGGAAATACAAAGCCAAGCAAATTATCAAGGAACCAAATTTAAATATATGCTTCTTTTCCTTCTTGATCTTCTTAATATTGCTTGTTAATTCACTAAGATGCACTGAACACAAATCATACTTCTTATTTTCTTTAAGCATCTGATATGTTGCATAAATTACGGTACCAGATACTGAATTTTGCCTACTTGATTGATAAACTTTATAACTGGTAACCATTGAAGAGAATCTTACATCAAATTCCACTATATCACTTATGGTCATTGATTTTTTGTCATGTTTTGAACCGGTTACCTCCATTACAATGGTGTTCTTCACATTTCGAAGGGCGAGAACTTCACCGGTAGCATTTAGACAAGTCACCACTTGAATATCTTGCTTTGTAATCTTATAGGGTTTGTCTAGCCACAAGAATTCATCATGGATTTGGCTTAAAATATACCTTACCCATTCAGGCTCATCAAATACCAAAAAATGAACGAACTGAATGAGACCCTTTTCCTCCAAATTCTTAAAATTCGATTTCAGATTGCCAAATCCATCAACCATGTGCTGAGTGTACAGGGGTATCATGTCTGAATTTCCTAATTCCTCAATATTGCAGTGAATGTAAGCCTGAATATCTTCATTGTGTAATACTTTGTATGACACAGAAGAAAATGCATCATTCGGATTGTCTTCTTTAGACAAACGGATGTTTCTTAAAAATGGGCCTATCTCTTTTAGTGATGTTAACAACAAGTGGAGTTCCAATACCAGAAGATGATTCCATTTTGAATTTAGGGATTGCTTCAAAAATGGATAAATACCTTTTCAATCACAATCAGATCTCTTTTTCTCTGCTTCTCTTCTCTTTTCTCTTTAATCGCAATGTGAATAATGAATAGAGAAATGTCTTTTTATCCTTTGAAAACCTAACTTTTAATTGCAATAAATGCATAACCCTAAAAGCTTCTGGATACCTTGTTCTTCATCAATTCACTCATCGGAATAAAAAATCACCATGAATTTTTTCGGATAACATCTGGACATCTAATCTAGATCCTCTGCAACATTCTAGAACTAGTTACAGATCTTCACAAGGGGGTTCCATGAATTTGCAAGATAATCTACCCCCAAGGCAAAAATGCCCTAGTTATCGGATGAGGTTCCTACAGTGGAATCAGGTGTGGAGCCATTTATTGCATTAGGATCTTCCTTCTTCACCCACATCTTATGATAATCTCTTATCTCTTCCACCTTAGCTTTGCCCTTTTCATATGATTTATTATGTCCTACTAGAGCATTTTTGCTTCTGCAATATCTTGCAATATGACCAAGTTTGTTGCATGCATGACAAACAACACTTCTTTGCATAGGCCTGAAGTTCATTTGATTAGGTCTCATCATGCATTGATTAGAGATATGCCCAAACATTCTGCAAGCATAAAATCTCTTATTCTGAAAAATTATTTATCACTGTTTTGCACATGTTTGACTTATGACCAAAATTGTTACATATGAAACATTGACCGATAAAGGTAGAACCATTATTCATCACTTTATTCATCATTCCTTATTTATCCTACTTCTACATTGACTCGCCATATGACCAAATTTTCCACAAACAAAACATTTACCATTGAATTTGTAGGCATTAGGTTGTCTTACCAGAGGTTTCTTGTCCTTCTTATGATTGCTTTGACCAGAACTAGAGGATTGTCCTTTCTCAAATCCAAATCCTCACATTTCTTTTCCATGTCTCTGACTTTCCAGCATCTCATTCAATCAGGCTAAACTAGCTTTTAATTTTTCTTTGTACTCATTAGCAATAGCCAACTTATCTCTCAGAATTATAATATGCCTTTCAAGTTCTTGTCCATTATTCTTTGTTTGCACCAATTCAAGCTTCAGTTGATCATTCTCATATGTCAATTTGCAACATTCATATGATCTATCTTTCAATGACTGAGTCAAGGTTTCTTCATTCTTCTTCTAAAATCAATCTCCTTTGTCAGCTTCATTACTATGGATTGCATCTCATTCTTCAAAATTGCATTCTCCCTAGCCAACTTCTCACATTCATTTGTTTTGTCTTATAGGCCTTGATTACCAATGCTTTGTTCTTATTTCCCCTTCAGCTTGTCCATTAGCTCCTTTCTCTTTTCTCTAGAAGTGCTCACTTGATCTTTTAGTGTCTCAATGAAATCTTCAGTTGCATTCAGGTTTCTTTTCAAGTAACTTGCTTCTTTTCTTGCTACATCAAGATCTTCAAGTGCCACACTAAGCTATCTCTGCTAATTAGAATCCATTGATTCAATATTCCAGATCTTTCTCAAGTTGTTAGGCTTCCTCCGAGGAACTAGGCTTCAATACCAATTATTGGAATCAATGAACACTGAAAGGGGGGGGTGAATCAGTGTTCTAAAATTTGCTAAACTATTAATCTGATTCTTAAATCTCCAGACACAAAATATAGAAAGTAAATTGTAGAAACTCAAAGAAAATAACCACAACACCAAAATTTTTACGTGGAAACCCGGAAAGCAAAAAATGATGGTGGGATTGAATACCCAAAATATTATTATACTATGTCCAGTAGTAGAACAATATTACAAAAGGAGAATGCACTTGCATTCAAGCTCACTGCCTAAAGCTCATTTCTCAAGTACAAAACACGGCTACAACCCCGGGGGACTCACTATCCTACAATTGAGATATAGAAGCAAATAAAATGTATGAACTAGAATACAACATCTACAAATGCTAGGAATCAGTTTTGGTTAAGCTCAAAATGATCCGCTCCCACTAATCTGAAAAATTGCTTTGTTATGCTCTGTTGCCAAGTACTGGATCACCAAAACACAAAATGTGCATGTGAAACTATGCTCAATCACTCACAAAACCATTTCGTATATCCACCATCCTATAAAATGATCATTCAAGTCGATCTTATATATTCGGACTACCAAAATGGACGTCCAACAAGTCGGCTTCATAAAACTACAAAATATGAAACGTGTAGTCTCATCTTGGCTCAATCCACCACAAATCCATATACCAAACCTAAAACATATGATCACAAGCTTCACACACAATGACACAAAATCCTTGAATACAACACCAATCACCAAAATCATTCCTTCACTTCCACAACACACGTTACCCAACGTGTCTGTACAATAGCTCTGCTCTTCTGGAATCACCGGATACCGGACCAAGAATCATGCACTAGAATCAACACCGGAGGTTGGAATTACAAGGTAATCTACCTCAAATAGCCAATCGACCATCCCAATCACTTCAACCAAAGCTGCATCACCGAAAATGAATTGTGCTTATTGCATCTGTAAACTGTGTTCACACTCTGTCGGACTTATGCCTAAATTCAATATGACTTGCGGTAGATCAGATTTACAGGTACCGAATAGACTTACTAAACTATGTTGTCATCAATGACAACCCCTAAGTAATCTCCCTGCACCTAACATCACTGGAACAATGTCTCTTGCCTATATATATATATATATATATATATATATCTGTGTGTGTGTGTATGTATGTATGTATGTATGTGTGTATGTATATATGTATGTATGTGTGTGTGTATGTATGTATGTATGTATGTATGTATGTATGTATGTATGTTACTCTATTGATGACATTATCCTTACCTTTTCCATTGAACTCCATGGTGGAATGTGGACTATCAATATTAGATCTTATAAACAATTTGATGTGATTCTACAATCTAATTGACAATGTATGCAAGAATGGTTTTAATAAATACTTTAAATAAACTTAAGCTCTAATTTTACCCCTAATCAAATCAATGTTTTCTCCAAGGTTAATATGTATAAAATATATTCAAGATATCTAACTTCTTAAACAATTCTATATTGTCTTGTTATCCAATTTAATATGCTAGGTGGTCATTTTTGTAATCAAGATTCCTAAGATTATTTCCTAGTTTCCATGATCAAATAATTGACTACACTTAATAAACCGAAGACTTTTCTATGAATCTTGTATTATAATATCTATGTGTTTTTTAAATTATCTTTAGAAGGAAAAAAAGATGAATATTTTCTATATGAAAAATGTTATTTTTCTTGAGAATAATGATGTTTCTTCAATGCACAAGGTTTAAAATGTTTGTATGTACTTTCCATGTATGTAGGTTAATTAATTAATGGATTAACTAATTTATATTTGGCCTAATTTCTAATGTAACTAGCATAAACGTGTGTCTCTTAGTAATCAAACTATATTCAAGTCAAACAGATGATAGAGTTTTTGTCATGCATAGGTAAACCCAAAACCTTTCATCATACATAATTTTTCAATAATTACATAGATAATGATTTCCAACTCAAGGAGAAGAATACAAATAAAGAGTTAATCGAGTTGCAAGCTCTAATCATATATTTCATAAATAAAATACTTAGGCAAAAATATATAGAAGTTTTTTGTAGAAGATATGAGTACATACCTATATACTATTTCTATCTTTTTTATGTCACTTTATGTAGACAATCATTTTAATGCAATATTATAGTACTTTTTTGGAATATTTTGGCACAATTACTAACCCAAGACTTAATCTGATATATTATGTTATGACTTGTCGCTCTTTGATTATACCTAATTTACTTCTAAAAATATTACCCACCCTAGACTAGATTGTAGTCCTAATTTTATTCCCAGTAATGGAATCATATAGGCATGACTAGGTCACCCTTTCCGAATTTTAAATTTCTTGCATTCCATTTCTAACAACTAGAGACATGATCACTAAATATCAATGTATACATCATAATTTATACATTGTACATCTAATGTGTGTGTTGAAAATAAACACCCTAGGTTATTCTAAGCATCATCAATGAAGAGAAGATTGCACTAGCATACTTGCACTATCACTTTGAAAGTCTAGCATATTAACCCCTTTACCTATACATGGCATCCAACATCATTGTTACATTATTTTTATCAAATTCGTAACTCAATAATGTAGCCTAACTAAGGAAGGGCATGGAAGTCATAAACTTCAACCCTTGCATAATAGGTCCCATGATGCTTATTTGTACCACAAATATTCTTCCTCGTTTTAGATAAAATAAAGAAAATAGGTTCTACATGTGCCAAAGGACCAATTTTCTCAAGACAAAATCACATCAATTTACATGAATCACATCTCCAAGAAAGAGTAGATTTCCTAATTGTATCTTAAACATTTATATTATTCATCTCAACATTCTAACCTCATATCCTACATTATATTCTAAACTCACTCTTTTTGTCACAATGTAACATTTATCAAAGTCACACATATCATTCACTAATTTCATAGTTTGAAATGTTAAATCTACTTCATTTCTTTTTCTAGCGTAGTTAATGTTGCTTTGAATTTAATAAAATGTTATGATTAACATATCACACTCAACTTGTAAATCTAATATTTTTATTTGTTGGGTATGATTGGTTTATTCATTTATTAGTACTTTAAATATTATTCTAATTAAAATAAATCACAACACACTAATTAATAAATCTAATCTAAGATAATAAATGTATGCAATATAAAAACACATATTTAAACTAGATTAAATTCAGAGGAAAATTAATAAATAGAACAAAAAATGTGGTAAATAAATAAGAGGAAATAGGTACTAAGCTATAAGAATGATGACATGAAGATGATGCTAATGTGCAAAATAATTCATTTTTGTCTTAAAAATTATGCATTGTGTCTAATGTATGTATCAAGATCTAATCAAGTGCAAAAAAATCTTAAGGGTCAATATTGATGTTATGGGTTCAATCGAAATTGTTGTGGGTTTTAAACCTAATGCACATCTCTGAGTTAATAAAATGCTTACTTTTAAAACTTGCACACCTAGATAGTCTCTACTAACTATTACGTTGGTAAGGATTGATTGCGGTACCTTTAAACACCTTAAGAGGATCTATCAAATAACTAGGGTCAGGTTCTCTTAGTTCAATCCATAGTTTGATTGATTTTACAACTCTAGAAAAATAATCAAAGAAAACATATGCAAACATCTAAATGGCTTATATGCTAATGATGTTGATTATGATTATTTTATTCCATTTAGAATTGAAGTGCTCTTTATTTAGTCTTTGTATTCATCTTATGTCTAGATATTCCTTTATATAAATCAGTGGCACATCAAATGTCTCTAAGTCCTAAGATATGATAACATGTCCCACAAATATGCACCAAGTTGATTCACAGATCGAACAAAAAAGATAGACTTAAAACAATGTGTAGATGAACATGAATAGAGAAGCAATGATTTGAAGACAAATGAATGTAAGTGAATGGATGTGAATGTTCCAATAATGAAAGGTAAATAATAAATGAATGAAAATGAAAATAACTATTAAAAAAAAGATAAACTAAACTTAACAAATAACTATATCACTTTTTTATATACAATTATATAAAAAAATATACTTCATGATAAAAAAAAAACAATATAAATATACTAATTCTACCATTACAAATATATATAATATTTTAATTTAATTTCAATTACATAAAAGCACAACCCTTCAATAAATTAGATAAACCAAAAAAAAAATCCAACTAAAAGATAAGAACAAGGAGAAAGAGCCGTCCAAAGTGGTGACTTTGATCACATCCATTTTCTAAATAAAAAAAACAAAAAGTCCATTTCAAATAAAGAAACAATAATAAGTAGTTCAAATTTTGTTCTTTTCACTAGGAATAATTACAGCTCATTTTTTTATGCACAAACAACCTAACAAATAAAAATTCTGGGAAAATTATTTTTGATCAAATAGTAAAATATTATATATAATTTGGTTTGAGTAAAAGGTAGATTTCAATTTCTTAAACCCTTCCTACTAATGATATAATTGTGTTGTTACACTCCGTTTACTATCAATATAGTAAATTAAAAAATTATTTAATTTAATAAGTCTGAGGAAAGGAAACTTTTTAAAATTAAAGCATATATATAGTTTTTTAGTTGATTATTTATGAGTATTGAGGTTTAAATAAATTTATCACTTTTAAATGGGTTTAGAGGATAGAGTGAGTCAAAGTCAAATGTTTTTTTAAGATAAAAAGGGGTTCGAGGGGTTCTAAATGTTTTTAAAGAGAAAAGTATTTTAAGAAATTCTTAATATTTTTAGAGATGACTGATTATATAAGTCGAATCAATAGTGTGTTTCTATTAGTTATGTCTAATTAATGTTAATTAAGAGGCTCAATTTTCTTATGGGGGACACTTTGGCACCACCTAAACTATACAATATTATAGTGGTACTTCTATTGACCCTTCATAAGAAAGCAAGTGGAAGATTTTATTTGTTGATGCTCTCTATGTAACCAAACTAAACCTACTAATCAAAAAATTTGTATTGGCCTCTTCCTATTCCCTTTCTACCATTGGAGTCTTTCTCTATAGATTTTATCAATGGGTTGATTGCTACTTTAGGCAACATAATTGTTTTCTTTCTAGTGATATGTCAATTTTTCAAAATGGTCATCATCGTCCCTTTCAAAAAAGTATTGATGCTCCTATAGTTGAATTATTTTTCAGTAATGTATAGTGTCAATTTGCTTTGCATCTTTCTATTATTTCTAATCATGATTTCAAATTTTTGAGTCATTTTTAGAAATCACTTTGGAATCTTTTGGGGTGTCAATGTTGATATTCTACAGTATTTCATCAAAAAATAGATGGCTAGACTAAACTGGTTAGCCAAAATTTAGTTCATTTTGTCAAGATATACTTTAGTAAGATTAAACAATGGGGTAGCTATCTTCATGTTTTGCAATACGTCTATAATTGGGCTACAACAGTCTCCATAGGCCATTCTCCTTTTGAGTTATGTTGTGGATATCAACCCCTTGCTTCATGTGAGATTTTGGTCATTTTCCCTCCATATTCATCACACCAACAAAAGGAACATGGACGAGTTGAAATTAATTTATCCACAACATGGAAAATATTCATGCACAAGTGCAAGCAACTCTTCAAACTTTTCAGAATAAGTTCAGGGAAATTCGTGATAAGAATCATATCCTTTCTAACTCTATGGTTGAGAGTTAAATATGGCTTTATATAGATAAGAAAAGGCTCAAAGGTAATAAAAATCATAAGCTCAAGCCTATTAGATATGTTTCTTATACAGCTATCGAACAAATAAAAGATAATACTATCAAACCTAATCTCCAATCCCAACTTAGATTCCATGATGTGATTAATGTTGAAATTAATTGAGGTGATATTGGGTAAGTCTTTGGATGTAGATACCATTTTTGAGGTTTACACATGTTTTACTAGGTGTGGGAGTACCACTACTTGGTGGTCATATGGATACCCTAATAACCAAGCCAAGTGGATTTCAGAAGCATCTTTTTGAGTGAGATTCTCCCACCCTAAAGAGAAAGTGAGGAAACTTTCTTCTAAATAGGGAGTAATTAGTACATCTTATCCCTTTACAACCTCTTCATCATGTTGGTGCTCAAAAATATAGGTCCACTTCCTAGAACCAAATATCACTCGCAAGGCTAGGGTTGTCATCATACAAGTGAACCAACTCATCAATAGATTACATATGAAAGGTTAATGGGAAATTCTACAAGAGTGGGTTACCTCTCCTATACTTTGATATTGGCTTAGACTCTGGAGCATGGTGTTATTAAGAGTATTCCTTAATAGGAATTGAGATCAAACAAAATCGACAACCAAATACAATTGTAATCTTAAACCCAAATATTTTCACTAGGTCAAACGAAACTAGTTGCATGTAACCCCTATATGGTTGATATGACAATGTAAGAATGACCCACATAAAATGTAGCTATTGATTGTTCACTTAATAATGATTCCCTAGTTATATTGACAATTATAGGTGCACAACAAGAACCACCTAAACTAAACTATTGAATTAAAAAATTTGATTTGAATGATTTGAGATTGGTGAATGGCCATAGACCGATGCCTATCTATTGAGCAACAAATTCATAAAACCTTGAAAAGGAATAAGTAGAAGATGAAGATCATGGAGCTATGTATCTGTTGGTGATTCCAACTAATTACTTTAAAATCCATCTATGAGAGGCCAGTCTCAATCTTCAAGGCCTTGGATCAGTGGACTAATTGACAGAGTAATGACTACGGATAAGGGACTAGTCACACTCTCTACACTTTAGGCTTTGTAAAACCTAGGTGGGTATCCCTTACAACAACACCTTGGATGTTTTCAGACTTATTTGATGCTACTACAGATATGTTCTCAAGCTATTATATGATCTAATGAACTTTAACTCCTAGGACACGACCTTCATCCTTATATGTTTTTTATCATAATGAGAATAAACTATCCTACTTGCTTCTAAATGAAAAACCATATAATAAAACAACTTATCAAATTGTTTGATGAAATTTTCCCTTTACAATAATATGATCAGTGCCTTGTACATTGAGCTAGATGAATCATTATTACAATATAGAATATGCATATTTTGCATCATCTTTTGCCTAGTATGATTGATAGCTAATATCAGTCACATCATAAATATGAATTTCATAATTGCAACTCTATACTTGCTCTCTACATAGAATCCATTTGAATAAAAATTAGAAAATTTAATCCTCTACTTTAGAAGAAGCTGAAATTTACTCAAACTCAACAACATAGTGAAGACATATGAACCAAAAAACCCTTGATTTCATTGATTCAAATTCTGAATAAAGAGCAAGGGAAACAACTTAGAAACCATTTAATTGGGTTTCAAGATGTTTGTGTATTTCCAAAATATGTGCTCATATCCTTTGCAAAACTTTACTACAAGTAGGACATGAAACTGAATCACAATATTGCACTACAAATTTTATGAACATTGTTGCATACCATTCACCCTAGGTGAAAATAAGTACACAGGCTTCTCTTAGAACTAATTGTATTATCTATTTGTCTCAAGGAAAAAAAAGAAGAAACTGTTGGCATATGCACACTCCAATGAGACATTGTAGGTGATTGAAGGTTTTGTCATTGATGGCAACCTTACAATCCTATGACACCGACAAGGCATTACACCGGCATCAAAAGATCACAATCAGACCACCGGCATCGGTATAGAGAAAGGAAGCATACTGGCACAAAGGCTGACAAGATTTTTGATATATTATATTTTGTTTATTATTGTAAAAACTTTGTAAGCTGACTT
>NC_081413.1:185133497-185178817 GCF_030272615.1 Cryptomeria japonica
CCATGCCTTGTACTAAATTTGTCATGAAATTCATGAAGAAGCTTTTGAGCTTCCTCCTTATTTACACAACATTGATATATCCCTGCATGGTATCTACAGAATAGATTACCATTATTTATCATACAAATTTATGCATTCAACTTTAATTCTCTTTGTTGTGTCTTGTTCATGTGACTAGGACTATGACCTGTAACCAATATATACATGATGTCTTTATACCACTCTTCTTGTGAGCCTTCATCTACAACATACTATTGACTAACTAATCTCAAATTCATTTCTACTATTGCTTGCATAATGGCCTGTCCTTTGACTCATTTCATTGGCATAATATCTATATTGAATTGTTACAAAATGGTTATCCATTTATCTCTTTGATCCCCCAACTCATTTTGCATCAAAAGCATCTTTACTGAGGCATTAGTCATTGTGGCTATCACCTTTCTTCTCAAAATGTAATGTCAAAACTTTCGAATTGATTTGACTAATGCATAAGTTTGCTTCTCTACATTAATGTATCTCAGCTCCACATCTTTAAAAGGACAAATCATAAAGGCGATAGGATTTTATTCCTTCAGGTCTACCTTCTGGATCAACACTGTGGCACAAGAATTCTCAGAAGCAAATGAATTAATGTAGAAAGTCTTATTGTAATCTGGGCTAGACAATACTGGCACATAAGATATAGCCTTCTTAATACTCTCAAAAGATTCTTTGGCTTCTTTGGTCCATTCTATCTTGGCATCCTTTTTGATCATTGTGTTCAAAGGTTGTACTATTTTTGCAAATCCAGTGAAAAATTTGTGTACACAATTAATTTTCCCAAAATATGATTTCAATTCCTTTTTACTATTTGGGGGGTTGTAGTTTCATCAAGGAGTTAATCCTTTCGAGATCAATTGAAATTCATGGTTCTGATATAACATGATAAAGCAACTTATCCTCTATTACTCCAAACATACATTTCTTTAGGTTTAGGGATATGTTGAATTACTCACATTTTTTCAACACCTTTCTCAAATCCTACACATGGGTGGATTTGTCCTTAGAAAAGGTTGTTAAATCATTCATGTATATTTTGATGCATTTACCAATCAAACCCCTGAAAGCGATATCCATAGCTCTTTGAAATGTTGTCCTTGCATTTATTAGCTCAAAAGGCATCCATTGATAAGAAAAGGTACCCCACTTGGTGGTGAATGTTGTATGTAGTCTATTGGGAACACAAATGGACCACTAAAAAGGCAGTGAATTAGTGGTAATAAAAACTTGAACCATCTAATCAACTAAACACTAATAATTGAAATCAAGAAATCAAAGTTGAGATATTAAACACATTCACACATAAGCCATATACCTAACACTAGATATAAGAGGAAAAACTATGATGGGAAAAACCTCAGTGAGAAATACTACTGGAGTCTACTACTCTAATCTAGCTTCATAATGAAAATACTTAGGGTACAACTTTTATGGGCATCAACCCAAAGGAGCACCAACCGTTGAAGTTTATGGGCACCAAACCCTATTCTGAGCACCCACTCAGAAGATTTATAATTAAGAAAAAGTACAAATATAGTTCAAATAGCTTGTTACAAATGATAATCTGCAACTCTCAGTTGTTTTCTACACTTGACAATGATTCAACTAATCTTTTCCTCAGCTCTTTGCTCTCAACGCTTTGTTCTCTGTCCTCTATCCTCCACATGTTGTTCTTAGATCTCCACTCTAAATTATTTATTCTTTGTCCTCTCTTTGATCCACTCTGTGTGTTTTTCTTTATGAGTTCTTCTCTGCCTATGGTATATACTCAATACACACTCTCTATGCTACATTACTCTCTTTTTGCACTTTTTGATTTTCAATACTCTTTTTCTTCTTTGCATGCTTCTCTATGGCACACAATTTTTTTTCAAAAACATGTTTTGATAATCTTGCACATGTGATTCTCTTGCCAAGGTCTTAAATAATTTTTTTTCTTTTGATACACTACCTTGCAAACTGATGACTACCATTATTAATTGCACCTTTTCTATTTTGAGTTATTATTCTCTACATTCAAATTACTATCTCATTTATAAAATTAGTTTTTATTTCCTATCGATTGAAGATATCAAATCTTCTCGAGCAATACAAATGATCTTCTATTTTGCAATTGTTAACATTAAATGCATCCACCTTCTTCAATTTTCTCTCTCTGCGATCAGATTCAATTAGACTTCCAATGACCATTTTTGGTATATTCATGTTATAGTTCTCTATCAGCAATAAATCTCTTTCTTAGATGGAAAGAATTTCATTTGTACTTGCCATGACTTGAACGACATCAGGTCAACCTTGGTCAAATCCATTGAGGAAAAAAATTATGTTGGCATCCCCTTTCCTATGGTACCGCAAACTAAATGGTAGGGGCTGTTCCAAGCTTGTAGGAATGTGGTGTCCTCTTCTTCCCCAAAAAACCACAGATGAGTTTGTTGGGAGATGTTCCCTTCTTGCAGGGCTGTTGTGACATCCTCTTCCCGTAGTACCATAGATGATTTAGCAAAGATGATATTTGGGCTTGCAGAGCTACAGTAATATCTTCTTCCCACAACACCACAAAAGACCTGGCAGTGGCAACATTATGTCTTGCGGGGCTGTGGTGACCCCTTCTTGCCGCTGTACCACCAATGACTTGGCAATGGCGATATTTTGACTTGCGGGGATGCAGTAGAATTTTGTTTTTCTCGCAATAACATGGAAGGTAGCATCAATATTTTTGACTTGCGGGGCTGTGGTAATATTATCTTTTCCTACAGTACCGCAAAAAACTTGACAATGATAATTCTCATACTTGCAGGGTTGTGATAAACTTCTCCTTTTTGTTGGCAATTGACACTCATTGGATCCATTTCGTTGTCATTGATGGTAACAAGATCTCATGGAAGTCATAAACTGGCACTAGGAAGCATATACCGACAGATATCAGCTTTGGAGCATTCAGGGCTACACCGACACCAACACCGACATTAATACTTCATTGGAGGCTAACATTAAGGAGGATTTACTTTATAAATCATTTTGTAATTATTGTCAAGGCCGACATTGAATATCTTTTGTAAATGTATTGTAAGCTGACATAAGGCATATCATTTGTAATAGGTATATAGGTCAGTCTGCTAGGTTATTTTTGTGATGTAGTGACATATGAAATATGTGGGTATAGGAGACCATAGAAGAACTGTATGATGCGAAATATATGTATGAAGATCATGTTGTATGTAGATGTTATATCATGCAATGATCTGTAGATAGCTTGGAAAGCATTCTTGGAGGAGAAGTAATACTGGTAAAGGGTTTATGAACCGGTATAGAGCAGAGCTAGAACTAGAACTCTATTTGGCATAGCAGATGCATTCTTGAGTACATTTTCAGTAATTTACTTTAGTAGAAAGCTTGTAGTTAGTGAGACTCTTTAGTGATGAGCAGCATGCTCTAGGTAGTGTGCCTTCCTACATGTGCAGGCCCCTATTATATGTAATATCTTTTCATATGGCCAATGAACTGATATTGTGGGTCACAAATCCCACCATGGTTTTTCCTCATTGAGGTTTTCCACGTATAAATTCTATGTGTTATGGTGTTCATTTATGTGGATGGTTTATTTACTTCTTGTTATATGTTTATTTTTTTACCAGTTTATATATGCATGGTGTAAAAGGACAAAAACTATTGATACTGGTAGAACACTAATTCATCCCCCCCTCTCAGTGTTCTTGGATCCCAATAATTGGTATCAGAGCCTGGTACCTCAAAAGAAGTTTAACAGCTTGAGGAAGATCCTAAAACCAGAATATTTGAACATGACTATGGAGAAGCAACTTGAGATGGCCCTTGAGGATTATGATGCTGAAAGGATAAAGAACTTAAAATTGCAAGAAGAATTGAATTCTGAAAATTAATTCATTCTTATCCTGCAAGAAAGGTTATCATCTGCTCAAGCCAAGAGAAAAGAACTTTTGCAAAAATTGGATGATGTGGAGAAGAATTCTCTTAAGGAACAATGTCAGAAACTAAGTCAATCAAACATGCTCATGAAGAATGAAATGCAAGATCTAACTACGAGGTTATCAAAAGATATTGAGGATAGAAAGAAGAAGAAAGATAATCTTGTTATATCTGTGAAGAACAAATTTCATGAATGTGGCAGATTGAATCATGAGAATAATCTGTTAAGAACTGATTTGGCACACTCCTAGAACAATGAACAAGAACTTGAGAGACAAATAACTACTTTGAGAGATGAACTGACTAATGCAAGTGAGTGTAAAGAAAAGTTTAGGATTAGTGCTGCATAGTTGGATGACTTATTGAAAAGACAAAGATAGATTGATGATTCTGGAGGACTTGGATTTGTACAAGGTGAAAGCTCTGGTACTGCAAGTGAAAATCTGACAAACAGTATGCAGAACTCATCAGAATAGAGAAAATCGGTAAGGCAATCTAATGCTTATAAATTCAATGGTAGATGTTTTGTTTGCAATAAATTTGGGCATATGGCTAAACAATGTAGAAATAAAGAAAATAAAAACTACAATTTTATTCCCGATCAATGCACAAAGTGCAAGAAATATGGTCATAGATCAGAAGATTGCAGAATGAATGTTAAATGTCATGCATGTGGAAAGTTTGGACATTTTTCTAATCATTGTAGGTCAAGAAATGATACCGGATAAGTCAAATCAATTCAGAAGAACAATGTTACATGTTATGCATGCAAAAAAATAGGTCATATTGCTAAGTACAATAGAAGAAAGACTCAACCGGTTAACAATGATAATGACAATGAGAAAGGAAAGCAGAAAGTAGATGAAATACAACAAGATCACACCAAGAGATGGGTTAGAAAATCTAAAGAACCAAGTGGAGATGGATCTACATCCGTAACTCCACCAGTAGAACATGCTATTTCTCCACCGATAGAAAATTCCACTAGTAACTGAGGCATAAGCCTTAGGGGTTGGAAAAGTCATTGCTAAATTTTGGATAGCACCTCAAAAGAGACTTAAGGAGATCTAGAGAATTGTGTTTATCATTGATGAAGGTTCACCCAACACATGACTATGAAACCGACATCCGTAGGGTTGTTGGTGAAGCATTTATTATAGAAAATTAAGGTTTTATTCGTTGATAAAAGAGGGTAAGTGAATTCAATTTTTTTACTCATCGAGCATTCAAGCATTCAAAGCGAAGAATATGCGAGTTAAGAGTGAGCAAAAAAATTGTGAAAGGATTTTGAGCAATTATCTGAAGCACTCAATCTTCCACCGGCATTCACTTTCAGGTATTTTTTGAAATGGCATCTGGATCTTCAGTTCCTACTTTTATTTAAAATCCCACCATTGTCGAAGTCAAGGATAGGTTAAGGCTAGTATTTAAGGAGGTCCCAAAATTGCTAAAAAGGAAGACTCTACGGGAGCATTTTCTAGGGTTCCTGATAGCATGATGTATGTTGAAGATGTGAGGGCATACATTCACTGCACCCTTGAGGATTTGAGCACAGAGGACATCAAAAGCATGTATCAATTTGTGATACTGGGAGACTTCAGAATCATCAAACTGGAATACAAATCAATTGAGGATCTAGGGTTAATTAGTATTATGTACATATGGGAATTCAAAGATGAGGTTATCAGATACATTCTGAGCAGGGTTCACAATGAATTTATTTTACTAGATAGGCCTTACATGATCATGAAGGAGGATATTCAAGTTGTCACCAGCTTACCTAGGGTTGGAAAAGAACCTGGAAAGAAAATTTCCAACACATAGGTCGAGAAACTCACTGGTGCTACACCTAATAACAGATCAATGAGGATAAGCACAATCGCCAACATGGATATAAAGTTTGCAAGCATGATCATAGGTTACAAGGTAACTCAATCCAACTGATTGAATTCTGTTGCTAGTTCATGTATTCATGTTGCATATCAGATGCTGAGGAATAATGTGAAGTATGATTTATGTGAATAGATGAGGAGTGAAGTGATGTTAAACCTTGGTAAGATTAAAGGAATCAATAAAGACACTTTTAGATATGGAAACTTGATTGTTTGTTTAATGCTTTACTTCCTAAATGAGATACCTGGTCTAGGGAAGAAGCAGTGGGCTCATGACATACTGGTAGGTATACAGATCAAGGAAGCAATCACCCGTCTTGGTACTAGCAAAGATGAGAAAATTTGGGGGTATTTTAAGACATTTAAAGAAAACATGAGGCAAAGGGAGAGAATTTCAAAGAACATTGTGGAGAAGTATTCCACTGATATTTGTTTCATGGTAAAAATTGATGAAACTCTTATGGAAGCAGCTAAACCTAGGCAAATCTGGATTACTGAGCTTGGATATGAGGTGGATGATAGCATTTTTGAAATCTATGAAAAGATGTTGTTAGATGCCCCATTAGATGATAAAACATAGCATTTTGGTATAGAAAGAGAGAAGGCTCTTGAAGTGAAAACTAGTTTTAACAGGAAGAGAAGAGAGACGAAAAATAGATAATATGTTTGCATATGTACAAGATGTGATGTATAAGATAGACACTCAATCGGGTTCTAAATCCAAACAGGTAGCTAAACTGGCTGAGGTTGGTACTACAGAAGTGAAGAAGCCACAAGTTCACATTTCCCCTATCACTTTTGATTCTGATTCTAAGGATAATGAACCTCTGGCTTTCAGAAGGGTACAAAGGAAGAATGTGGTAAAACTACTGGTAGAGAAGAAGAAGACAGAGCCTAGGAGGAGACTTGTTAGAAAGGCAACTAAGCCTACTGTACCTCCACCACTAGCAAGGAAGCCTATGCAAAAGAGGAAACCAGTCACACCGATAACCACAAGCAAAAAGAAGAAGGTCGATGATACTAGAACCGGTAAGACCATAATGACCTGTGCTGAGCTTATTGATGAAATTACAAAAGATGGAATATTGAAAAATGTATCAAAGTATTATGAATATTTAGAAGTAAATAAGAAAAAGGAATTAAAAGAGGCCATTTTGTTGTATATAGACATTTATAAGAAATCCTTAGTTGAAATCTTGAAGGAGATACCTTTATCCTTGTATAATAAGCTTGAGGCTAGGAGACTTGATGCTATCAAGAGAGCTAGGGAGATCAAAGAAGTTGCACTTTTGGAACTGTGTGGTGCTATAAATAATGAAGAAATGAAAAGATGTATAGACACTACAAATAGGATAGTTTTCAGTAGCAAATCCTAGTAGATAAGCCTTATGATGGGGAGAGTAAATGAGGTGATAAATGAGATAAGTAAGGGATGGACCAAATTCTCTTAGAAAAACCTAGACTTTCTCACATCTCAAGAAGAATTTGAAAGGGAAACAACTTCCACCATTCCTGACAAATCAAAAGGGAAGGGTATTTTGGGCAGTTCAACTCCAATTTTGACACAACCGATAGTAACTATAGATATTCAGACACAACTGATAGCTAAGGAGAGTGTACAGTCTATACCAACACAGACCATTTTTTAGCAAGGCAATGTACAAGACATTGAAAATATTGTGGATAATACTCCACCGACAGTAACTGACATTGTACCAAGTGGCGAAGCCATTGGTGCAAAAGAGATTGAGATTGACAAGGTAAAAGCAACTGAGTCCATACTAGTAGGTAAAACTGATTCCCCAACAAAGGTTTTGGCAATTGACACTTCTTAGGTTGAGAAGAAATCAGTCTCTGAGTTGAGCCCAACTGAATTAATGATGATGGCTACTCAGAAATTACTGAAGGAAGGTACTACAGATAAAGGATTAATAGATAAATTGGTCTCAAGTATTGCATAGAATAATACCTAATTGTTAGATTGAAGATGGGGAAAGCCCTTCCGATAAGCTCAAGACTCTAACAGAACATATCTCTAACAATTTTCAATCTCTGAGGTAGATTGCAGAATGACAGGCTTTGGATAATTTCACAACAGCAAAAAGAACAACTTTTGATAAGATTATAGAAACAAAAAAGAAGAAAATAGAGGAAAAACTTATTCCTATTGAGGTTTGTTTAAAACAATGTACAAATATCTACAAAGTGTGTTGTAACATTGAAAGTCTTATGACTAATGTAGATAGAAGGTTGAAGGAGTTATATGATAAGATGGCTAAAATTGCTAATTCTTTTGATGGATTGACTGAATTGACCACATTTGTTGATGGAAAAAAAATTTCCTTAGAGAACCAATTTTTTTCTTTTGAGAAGGAGAGAGATAAAATCATGTGAAGAGCAAGAAATCTAAGAGGATTGGTAAGTCCTAGACTAGATTCATTGGGTTTTCATAAGAAAGAGTGCATGGACATGATAGCTAAACCCACACCAATAGATATCCAAGAGAAGGAAACACTTGCCCACTTACTAAGTGGACTTGCATCTATTTCTGATACTTTCAAATCCGGTTGGGATACATATCTTTAGTTATTACAAAAGGCCTACCCAAAAATCTTGAAGATGACTAAGCTCCAGTGAAACTAACAGTATTTCTTTTATTCTTTCAATTCTTTTACCGGTCTTTGGCATTAATGTCAAAGGGGGAGTATGCACATATGTGAAAAATATCAAAGAAACACACGGGAAGGATATCAAATGGAGTGTATTTCTCAGGGGGAGCATACTGACAAGGAATCCATTTTTCACATGAGTGTTGCCATCAATGCCAAAGGGGGAGATTGTTGGAAATTGACACTAATTGGATTCTTTTTTTGTCATTGATGGCAACAAGATCTGATGGAAGTCATAAACTGGCACTAGGAAGCATATACCGATAGATAGCAGCTTTGGAGCATTTAGGGCTACACCGACACCAGCACCGACACCAACACCGACATTAATACTTCATTGGAGGCTGACATAAAGGAGGATTTACTTTATAAATCATTTTGTAATTGATGAATAATGATGAACTATTAAGGTCCTAACTCCTACTGAGAGGGGGGGGTGAATCAGTACACACAAAAACTTGCTCAGATAATTTGACAGATCAAAGCACATATAACTGGTTGACATATACGACTGGACTTAACCATAGAAATACTAGTTAAACAAAAATGCTTCAGGCAACATTCAACAGATCTCAAATCTTGATGACTACTTCACTGATATAATCATGCATGAGTTGTATCAATAATATCACAACCATTTAACACTGCATGCATATCTAACTTAATCCTAATCACACAATCATCACATGAAAAACTCACAACCCATAACACACAAATTTTTCATCTGGAAACCCAAATGGGAAAAACTACGGTGGGGATGAATACCCACAAGCTTTTTTGTGAACTCTTTTCAAGTCCGCTCTATTAGGAGCCTAGTCTGGTTAAAGACTTTACAATAAAGGTTATGTTAGGAACCGATCCTGTTAGAGATCACCTAGTTAAGGGATGGCTATATACCCTGTTAAAGGTTGAAACCTTGTTAGAGGTTACCTTGCTAGAGGATTTAAATAAATCAATGAACTTCAGCCACTTGGTTAGAGGATTTACAACAAAGCTTGTTAAAGCTACCTAGTCAAGGTATTTACCTTCTATTGAAATGGTTAGAAGACAATAGGTAAAACACTCTGATTTGATAAAAACACTTCTTGCTAAAGCAGATCCTTTTTAGTTCCTCTCTTCTGCAATCACACTCTACAGATTCCTCACTGTGGTTTGGCAAGTATCAAAACATGCGGACACACACACAACTTTTGACAACAACTCCAATAACAAAACTTAGCGACCTTATAGACAACAATTAGGTTGGTAGCATATACCCTAAACCCTAAACATTTTAGGTTTACAATTACAAGTGGTCCAATCCTAACTGTCAAATATAATACATATAATGAAACGATCTAAAATAGATCTCAAGTCATTCTGCATTGCCCAATCTTCATCGCATCTGGAAAATAGTAACCCATCACGTGCTTTTTGCATACCTCAAAGAAAAATGCACATTCCCAAGGTAGACATTCAATACATTTGATCATCACATGCAAGATCCTCGAAGAAATCCTTCACATGCACATAGCTGACATGGCATCTTGATCCTTATCCTTTTTCTTAACTAACTCATCACAAAACATCATTAGTTGCACCGCACAAGCCAAACCAGAAACCCTAGAGCTGAACTGAGACTACCAACCGGTAGTCACACTTAGTGAACCCCGACACCAGTCCACTCCATCCCAGTTGACCATAACCACTTCCAATCTTCATACCGGTGCATACTAGTTCACTTGCATGAGCACTTATTGACATCAATGACAACATACATTGTCACTGCTTCATCATATGCCAACAATCTCCCCCTTTGGCACTGATGGAAATACTCAGTGTATCAGTGCTTAGTATCTGCACCATTTTGAATAGCATATACCGGTTGACATATACTGGTTCAACTTGTACAATCACCACCATCACCTGGACTAGTAAGTGTGCACTTTTCTCAATCACTTCACACACTTATATCTTCTCCCCCATATATCTTCATCATTATATATCTTCTCCCCCTTTGACAACAATGCCAAAGTGGAGGCACAAGCTTCCAAGCTCCACTATGTTGCTCCCCCTATGGAGTAGCATCCTTCAGTGCATCAATCCTATAATATCTAACATGAGAGTATCTGACTGATGTGGATCATGCATCATTAATTTACTTCATGAAGGGGTAGATCCCCTAATTCACCTCTCAAGTAGGTAAATTTAGTCTTTGGTAAGGGCTTAGTGAATATGTTTTCTAGTTGCTCATTACTGGAAACATGTTCTAATACAACCTCTTTATTTTGAACCTTTTCTCTCAAGAAATGATACTTGAGCTCAATATGCTTGGTCCTAGCATGCAATACTAGATTTTTGGAAATATTTATTGCACTCGTATTATCACAAAAAATACTCACCAGTTCAGATATCATCACTTTGAAGCCATTAAGTACATGCTTCATCCAGATTGCCTAAGTGTAGTTCATAAATTCAGCCACATACTCTTCTTCAACTGTAGACTGGGAAATACAACTCCATTTCTTGCTCGTCCATGAGACTAGTCTTCCACCAAGGAAGAATGCTCCAACGATTGTTCTCTTCTGGTCATCCACATTACCTACCCAATCTGCATCGGTAAACACTTTGAGATCAAATTCATCATTGTATGGATACCACAATCCATGATCAACTATCCTTCAAATACTTAATAATCCTCTTTACTGCTACCAAGTGGGATTCTCTTGGACTCTTCTGAAAATGGGCCACTATGCCCACTGTATGAGTAATATCTGATCTATTGTGCACCACATAGTGTAGCTTACCAATCATCGACTGATACTCCTTCTCATCCACCAACATTGTATCATCATCCTTTGTTAGTTTGTAGATGGTCACAATCAATGTTCCAACTGGTTTTCTCTCCTCCATGCCAAAGGTCTTCAATACCTCTTTGATATACTTGGACTGGGTAATGAAGATACCTTCTTTCATTTGTTGAATCTATAGACCAATGAAAAAATTTATCGCTCCAATTGAAGACATCTCAAACTCCTTTTTCATCTCATCTACAAATGCATGACTCATATCATCATCTCCACCAAAGATTATATCATCTACAAATACTTCATATAACAAAATCTGATCACCTTCATATTTTAGGTAGATGTTGTTGTCCTCACTTGTTCTTTCAAATCCTATCTTCACAAGATGAGAGTATAATCATTCATACCATGTCCTTGGTGCCTATTTCAATCCATACAGGGCTTTGTGTAATCTAAACACCATGTCACTATCTTCTGACAAAGCAAACCCATTTGGTTGCTAAATATACACTTCTTCCTCTAGGATGCCATTCAAGAAGGAAGACTGCACATCCATTTGGTATACCTTAAATCCCTTGAATGCTACAAATGCAAGTAGCATTTGAACACCTTCCAGTCTAGCCACTAGGGCAAAGGTTTCTCCATAGTCTTCTCCTTCTTCCTGAGCATATCCATTGCATACAAGTCTTGCCTTGTTCCTTACCACTATGCCTTCTTCATTTAGCTTATTTTTGAAGACCCATTTGGTACCTATGGCATTCTTGTGTTCTATTCTGGGTGCCAAGGACCATGTTGCATTCTTCTCTATTTGGTCTAACTGCTCTTCCATTGCCTTTATCCATTCTTTATTGGTAAGTGCCTCTCTAGCGGTCTTAGGCTCAAATTCTAAAATCATGCAAAAATTTTCTTTCACCTTTCTTCTTGTAAGTATTCCTACATCTTTGTCTCCTATGATTTGCTTTGGATCATAACACAGTCTTACATACCTAGGAATGACTATAGCTGGTTCAGCTTGCTTTTCCTCTTCTTTTTCCGCTTCATCTTCTTCTTCACCTACTGAAGCTTCTACCAGTATAGAAAAACTGAGGTCTTTGTAGTGTTTGTCACTTTTTTCTTTCTTAACCGGTTCCCAGAAGGCTAAACCCGGTTCATCTTTCATTTGCTTGTTGCTGGTTTCCTCAGGCTTCTCAGGGGATTCATCAACCCTAACATTGATACTCTCAACAATCTTCTAATTCCTCCTATTGTAGCACTTGAGAGATTTTCTTTTAGTGAAATATCCTTGAAATTTTCCTTCATCACACTTTGAAATAAATCACATTGGGAGTTCTCCCGTTCTAGTACTCATAAGGGGTTTTGTCTTTACCTTTCTTAATGAGTACCCAGTTCATGGTATAGACTATAGTGCTCACCGCTTCCCTCCAAAATGTGTGAGAGACATTTCCTTGGATCAACATAGTTTTGGCCGCTTCAACCACAATCTTGTTGCTTCTTTCGGCTATTTCATTCTCCTATGGTGTCCTTGGGGCATACAATTACCTCTTAATACCATTCTCCTCATAGTACTTATTGAATTCATCAGAAGTGAATTCACCTCCTTGATCGATTCTTAGGCATTTTATCCTTCTGTCACTCTCCTTCTCCACCAATTCTCTAAAGGCTTTTAACTTTCCAAATGCCTCAGACTTGTCTTTCAAGAATATGACCCACATCATTCTTGAGAAATCATCGGTAAGAATCATGAAGTATCGATCTCCTTGAATACTTCTAGTTTTCATCGGACCATACAGATTGGTGTGCACTAGATCAAGTAAGTTCTCTGCTAAAAAGGACTTACCTTTGAATGTTGAGGAAGACATCTTCCCAAGTTGACATTCTTTGCACAAAGCATTCTCTGGTTTGTTTAGCAAAGACAATCCTCTTACTAGCCTTTACAATTTTGTCAAAATTCACATGACAAAGTCTCCTATGCCATATCCAATTGTCATCAAATTTTGCCATTAGGCACTGACTAATCTTGGCATTCAGTTGAAATAGGTTTCCTATGGTCTACTTACCAGTGGCAATAAGTTCACCACTCTTTCCAATTATTTTGCAGACTCCACCTTTGAACTCCAGAATGAGTCCTTTGTCGTTCAGCTAAGCAACACTCAAAAGGTTGTGCTTAAGGCCTTCCACCCAGTAGACATCATCCACACTGCTCTTTCCATTCAGTGAGATGGATCTTTTTCCTTTCACCATGCAAGGTGCATTGTTACCAAATCGGACAACACCGCCATCATATTCTTCAAGAGAGAGAAACTTTTTCCGGTCACTAGTCATGTGGTGAGAACACCCGCTATCAATGATCCACTCGTTGGAGTTGTCAATATGTGATACAAGGGCTTTCTGGTTAGAGAACTCTTCCTTGACAACCACAAACACTATGTCCTCATTCTCTTCATCCTCAGATTCCTCATCAGTAACACCTTCATCCACTACAACAAGACAATTTCTCCTACCTACTCCTTTATACTTTCTAAACCTCACCGGTTTATCCTTATTGTCATTGTTAGGATAGTTAACAACTATATGTCCTATCTTATTGTAGGAAAAACACTTTAGAGGAAGCTTACCTCTATATTTTCCAGTGCCTTTTGGAAGTCTCTTGGCAAGAAGAGCTTCAAACTCCATCAGAATCTCCTCATCGTCCATATCTCTTCTTGGCCTAGATTCATAACTGGTATTGACCTTTTTTCCTTTCCTAGTTGGTGCGGAGGAAACATATGCTCTGAAGGTTGATTCGGTCTTCTAAAGACTACCATCATAGCTATTCAATTCATATGCAGTCAAATTTGCAATAATAGAGTCTAAAGATACCTTGGTTTTGTCAATAGACCTTAGCTCTTGAATAGAAGCAACCCTGATTGCATAGACCGGTAAAAGTGATCTTAGAACTTTACTGACAATAGTGGCATCATCAATTGTTCCACCAGTGCTTTTGATCTCTCCAACCACTATCTTGATTCTTATGCCATACTGTTGAATGGTCTCTCCTTCAACCATCCTCATATCTTCAAAATTTCCTCTAAGGATTTCTTCCTTAGCCTACTTGACACGTTCATCACCACCATAAATGGATTCCAATTTATCCCACACTTCTTTCGAATTATCCTTATCTTGTACATTAATAAACTCTACATCGTACGAGTTGCTAATAAGGGCTTCCATGACTTCCCATTTTCTTGTATCTCTCTTCTCTGATCATTGGTTAGTGTGCCAATGGGGATTACATAGGCATTCTCAACATAGCTCCAAAATTGTGCATCCAAGCCCCAGATATATATCTTCATCCTATCTTTCCATATTGTAAAGTTGTCCTTGTTGAACTTATGACCTTCCCTCTTCATCATTAAAACATGATCTTTTGCCTCAAGCGATTAAGCTTATATCACCAAGGACCTAGATGAGCTCTGATACCAATTGATGAATAATGATGAACTACTAAGGTCCTAACCAGTACTGAGAGGGGGGGGTGAATCACTACACACAAAAACTTGCTCAGATAATTTGACAAATAAAAACATAGATAGCTGGTTGACATATATGCCTGGACTTAACCATAACAATATTAGTTTAAAAAAATACTTCAAACAACATTCAATAGATCTCAAATCTTGATGATTACTTCACTGATATAATCATGCATGAGTTGTATCAATAGTATCACAACCATTTAACACTGCATGCATATCTAACTTAATCATAATCACATAATCATCACATGAAAAACTCACAACCCATAACACAGATTTTTCACATGGAAACCCAAATGGGAAAAACCACGATGGGGATGAATACCCACAAGCTTGTTTTTGAACTCTTTTGAAGTCTGCTCTGTTAGGATCTTAGTCTGATTAAAGACTTTACAATAAAGGTTCTATTAGGAATCGATCTTGTTAGAGATCACCTGGTTAAGGGATGGCTATATACCCTGTTAAAGGTTACCTCTCTAGAGGATTTAAATAACTCAATGAACTTGAGCCACCTGGTTAGAGGATTTTAAAGCTACCTGGACAAGGGATTTAACTTCTATTGAAATGGTTGGAAGACAATAGGTAAAACACTCTGATCTGATAAAAATACTTCTTACTAAGGAAGATCATTTTCAGTTCCTCTCTTCTGCAATCACACTCTGCAGATTCCTCACTCTGGTTTGGCAAGTATCAAAAAATGCGGACACACACACAAATTTTGCCAACAAATCCAATAACAAAACTCACCGACCTTATAGACAACAATTAGGTCGGTAGCATAAACACTAAACCCTAAACATTTTAGGTTTACAATTACAAGTGGTCCAATCCTGACTGTCAAATACAATATAGAGAATGAAACAATCTAAAATAGATCTCAAGTCATTCTGCATCATCTAATCTTCACCACATCTGGAAAATAATAACCCATCATGTGCTTTTCGCATACCTCTAAGAAAAAAATGCATTCCCAAGGTGGACATTCAATGCATTCAATCTTCACATGCAAGATCCTCAAAGAAATCCTTAACGTGCACATAGATGGCGTGGAATCTTGATCCTTATCCTTGTTCTTAACTAACTCATCACAAAACATCATCGATTACACTGCACAAGCCCAACTGAAAACCCTAGAGCTGAACTGAGACTACCAACCGGTAGTCACAGTTAGTGAACCCCAACACCAGTCCACTCCATCCTAGTTGACCATAACCACTTCCAATCTTCATACTGGTGCATACCAGTTCACCTTCTTGAGAACTTATTGACATCAATGACAACATACATTATCACTACTTCATCATATGCCAACAGTAATTATTGTCAACACCAACATTGAATATCTTTAGTAAATGTATTGTAAGATGACATAAGGAATATCATTTGTAATAGGTAAATAGGTATGTCTGCTAGGTTATTTTTGTGATGTAGTGAGATATGAAATGTGTGGATATAGGAGAATATAGCAGAACTATATGATGCAAAATATATGTATGAAGACCATGTTGTATGCAAATTTTATATCATGCAATGATCTGTAGATAGCTTGGAAAGTATTCTTGGAGGAGAAGTAATACCGACGAAGGGTTTATGAACTAGTACAGAGCAGAGCCAGAACCAGAACTCTATTTGGCATAACTAATGCATTCTTGAGTTCATTTTTAGTAATTTACTTTAGCAGAAAGCTTCTAGTCACTGAAGCTCTTTAGTGATGAGCAGTGTGCTCTAGGCAGTGTGCCTTCCTACATGTGCAGACCCCTATTATATGTAATATCTTTTCTTATGGCCAGTGAACTGATATTGTGGGTCACAAAACCCATCGTGGTTTTTCCTCATTGAGGTTTTCCACATATAAATTATGTGTGTTATGGTGTTCATTTATGTGGATGGTTTATTTACTTCTTGTTATATGTTATTTGTTTACCGGTTTATATATGCATGGTGTAAAAGGATAAAAAACTATTGATATAGACAGAACACTGATTCACCCCCCCTGTCAGTGTTCTTGGATCCCAACACTTTTTCCTATAGTACTACAAATAATTTGGCAAGGACAGAGTTTGGTCTTGTAGGGGTGTAGTAATCATTTCTTTTGAGTCAAACCAGTTTGCCCAATTCCTTCACAACACTATGGGCTTTTTCTTCTCTATCCAATTACATGTTCTAACGGTTAACTCCAATTGTCTTCTCTATCAAGATACACATCAATCTTAGTGACACTAATCTTTTCTTCCAATAGGACAATGTGTTGACATCAATGACAATTCAATGTCAACAATCTCTCCCTTTGGCATTGATGTCAGCCATGCTTATGTTGACTTGGTCAGCACCTCCTTTGAGATTCATGACATGTTCTTCCTCTTGCCTCTCATGGATCCTTGTCTCTGGCCACTCTCCCATTCGTTGATAGCTCGAGCTTTTGGAATAATGGCAATGGTGATTCCAACAATGGGTATCAGAGTGCTGGGTTATGGGTTCGAATCCTAGGAGGCCTCCTTCATTTCATCGGTTTGAAACCCTTAGTCAGTGCTAAGGGGGAGATTGTTGACTTGGTCAACACCTCCTTTGGGATTCATGACATGTGCTTCCTCCTGCCTCTTATGGATCCTTGTCTTTGGCTACTCTCCCATTCATTGATAGCTCGAGCTTTTGGCATAACGATAACGGTGATTCCAACAACTTATTCTCTCACTTTGAAAAAATGGCAAAGTGCATCTCTACTATAACAAGCTTCTTTTCTCCTCTTTGGAATACAAAAACCTGCACATGTTTTGAAAAATATACTCTCTTTGTTGAAACTTGTGGTCCCCCTAAGAACCAAAAATACTATGCTCCATCTCCTTTGTAGCGCAAACCAATTCAGGGATGCATGAGTAAGGTAGTGAGCTCCCCCTGAACTACAAACCTATTTTTGCATTTAAGTGCTAAAGGAGGAAAGGACAATACCCAACCTCTATCTCAAGAATTTGAAAGTGTCTTTGGGCAATGGTTTTGTGAAAATTTCTACTACCTGTTCACCTGTGCTCACATATTCCAACTTAACTTCCTTTTTAGCTACTTTTTCCCACAAGAAATGATATCCAATGGAAATGTGTTTTGATCTTAAATGCATGATAGGGTTCTTGGAGATATTAATTACACTGGAATTTTCACACATAATGGAAATGGGGTTTGAGTATTCTACCTGGATATCCTTCATTGTTTGTTTCATCTAGAGAACTTGTTTGCAACAAAAAACAACTACTATGTGGTCGGCCTTAGTAGTGGATAAAGATATGGATTCTTGTTTCTTGTTGTGCCATGAAGCTAATCTACCACCCAAGAAGAAAGCTCCACCACTAGTTCTCTTCTTGTCATCCACATAACCTACCCAATCTACATCTGTGTAGGTTTGCAATGTAAAGTCATCATTCTTTGGGTACCACAAATTGTAGTCCAAAGTGCCTTGCAAATATCTAAATATTCTTCTAATCGCATTACATGAGCTTTCTTTGGAGCTAATTGAAATTTGGATACCATGAAGACCGCTTGCACAATGTCTGGCCTAGAGGCACTTAGATACAATAGACTTCCAATCATATATTTGTACAAGGTCTAATGCACATCTGGTGACTCATCAATTTTTCTCAACTTGCATCCAGTCACCATGGTAGTATTAACAGGCTTACAATCCTTCATTTGAAATTTTTTCAACATATCCTTTGGATACTTGGTTTGTGAGATGAATATACCTTTGCTCAACTAAGATATTTGCAAGACAAGAAAGTAGGACAACTCTCCTAACATGGACATTTCAAATTCTGATTATATTTGATTTGTGAAGTCCTTACATAAGCTAGATTTACTCCCAACAAAGATAATGTCATCTATTGGCATTTTTCATGATTGATGTTGTGATTGTCATTGATGGACACACACTTGATTTGAGATCACTTTTTGTATATATAAGTTAAAGTTCAACCGGTATTTGTTCCAACTAATATGATGTATTATAGTCTTTAGACTATCAGTGTTTTGCAGAAAGTATTTACTAATCTGAAGTGGTATGAAGACCCCAAGTGGTTCAAGGATTTCAAGCAGTACGAAGGAACGAAGTGGCACAACTCATATTTCCTAGTCTTCATTTTGTCAAACCGGCAACCGGTATTTTTCTTAAATTGGTATTATGTGTGAACCGGTAATACTTTGTGATGAGTTACCAACTGGCATTTTGTGATGAGTTACCATCCACCGATTGTTTGGCGGTGCCGACACTTTAACGGTTCTTTTTGTGTCATGTTACCAGATATGTATATATGTATTGAACCTAGGAAATTGTATTGTAATCCTATTAGACCGACATGAAATCAGATTCCTTTATAAGGACATCATGTCTAGGGTTTTAGGTTGTTGCTAGGGTTTAAGGTGGTTGAAATTTTTTTGTAAGTGTGAACATAGGAGAGAAGTTGAGGTCTATGAGAAGAGGTAGAGTGTGAATGTGTTGAAGACTGAAGTAATGCTGGAATGCATTAGGAATGAGCTATCAAGGATCTAACCAAGCAATTTGTGCTATTTGCTAGATCACTCACTTGTTGATTACTCACATCTTCGACAAGTTTGAAGCCCTTAACCGGGTAGGCCCAAAATCCTTTTGTAAATCCTCTAACAAGGCGGTTCACATATGTGGATTTAAAATCCTCTAGCAAGGTAGTCTTTAATCGGACTTATCTCCTAACAGAGATTGAGATTCCTAACAGGATTTGTTCTGGTAAAGAACATTGTATGACCTTAACCGATCTGACCTTAACTGGTTTGGTTCCTATTCTGTAGATAGTTACTTGTGAGTTCCATCTCACTATGGTTTTTCCCATTTGGGTTTCCACATCAAAATATCTTGTGTTATGGTGTTTGTGCTTCTATGGGTGAATGCACTATTTGCTATTTGGTTTGCATGTGTGCTAACCGATTTGTCTCCTAAACTATTTTACTAGTTTACTGGTAGTCTAGTAAAGTGTTTAAGTACGGTAATTTTTGGCATACTAATTCACCTCCCCCTCTTAGTATTCATCAATTGGTATCAGACCCAACCTTTCTATAAGTCTAACCACTTGGAAAGAGATATGGGGGAATACACTATGAGGGAACTTACTCATCGGGTCACTCAGTCTGAGCAATCCTATGATGATCTTATGGTCAAATATAAGGCCTCTCAAGAAAAAAGGAGAGAACATGCTGAAAAACTGATGGAGCTATCTGAAAATAGTTCTTCTGATGAAGTGGACATGGAAGCCCTGATTCAAGAAGTAGAAAAGCTAAATGAATCCAATTCCAACCTAAGAAAGGAGTTGGAAGGACTGACTATTCGAATGTGCCAAGAGCTTAAGAACGAGAGGAAAGCTGAAGATCTGGTAAAAGACAAAGATCATGAAATCTCCAAGCTGAAGCAAGAGATCAGTGCCCTAACTGCTCAACTCCATGCGAGCAAAGTGGAAAAGGAAGACATGCAGGGAGAACTGAACATAGCCATCTTCGAGAATGCAAACTTGATGGAAACAAATGCTGCTATTTCCAAAGAACTCTTTGAGTCAAAGGAAATACTTTCTAAGTTCAACAAGAGTATTGTTAAGCTATAGCAAAACCTTGAATTGGCCAAACTTGTCATGAATACTAAAGGACTTGGTTACTCTGGTCACGAGGAAGGTGAGACTTCTGGTGCAAATGTTGGAGCATCGAAGAAACAACCGACATCAAAGGATAAAGGTAAGCAAAAGTTTAAACCTGTTTGCTTTAACTATCTTAATGAAGGACATACTACCAATGTGTGTAGGAGCAAGGCCTACAATAACTTTCCTTACTTTATAAACAATGTACCTAGATCCAATAGGTTCAATGATAATTGTTATGCATGCAACAAGTTTGGGCATAGAGCATCTGAATGCAGGTCTGTTATGAACAACACTGGAAGATATCCTTAGAGGACTCAAGGAGTTGGTCCGAAACCATTTGTGAACCAGAATCACAACCAGTTTAATGCCTTTAATCATTAGTCAGGAAGCGGTGGCTATCAAGCGGCAACCGGATGGAGAGAAAACTATTTGATCTATCATTGCCATGGTTACACTGCTACAACATGCAAGAGGAAGATGTTGGCATTTTTGATGTTTATGTTGTGATTGTCATTGATGGAAACACACTTGCATTGAGATCTCCTTTATATGTATGGGTTTGAGCACAACCAGTATTTGTTCCAACCGGTATGTTGTATTATAGTCTTTAGACTATTGGTGTTTTGCAGAATGTGTTTCCTGGTCTGAAGCGGCATGTTGACCCCAAGTGGTTCATGGATACTAAGCGGTACAAGGGATTAAAGTGACATAACACATTTTTACCAGTCTTCATTTTTGTCAAACTGACAACCGACATTTTGTATGAACTAGTAATACTCTGTGATGAGTTACCAACCAACATTTTGTGATGAGTTACCATCCACTGATTGTTTGATGGTGCCGACACTTTAACAGTGCTTTTTGTGTCATGTTACCAAGTATATCCAGGTTCATTGAACCTAGGAAATTTTAATGTAATCCTATTGGACCGACAGGAAATTAGATTCCTTTATAAGGACATCATGTCTAGGGTTTTAGGTTGTTGATGTGGATATAGCGAAAGTTTATGTTGTTGCTAGGGTTTAAGGTGATTGAGGAGTTGGAGAGAATATGAATGTGTAGAAGACTAAAGTAATGCTTGAGTGCATTAGGAATGAGCTACCCAGGATCTAACCAAGCAATTTGTGCTACTAGCTAGATCAAACACTTGTTGATTACTCACATCTTTGACAAGTCTGTAGCCCTTAACCGGGTAGGCCCAAAAGCTTTTTGTAAATCCTCTAACAAGGTGGTTCACATCCATGGATCTAAAATCCTCTAGCAAGGTAGTCTTTAATCGAACTTATCTCCTCACAAAGATTGAGATTCCTAATAGGATCTGTTCTAGTAAAGAACATTGTAAGACCTTAACCGGTCTGGTTCCTATTCTGCAGATAGTTACTTGTGAGTTCCATCTCATCGTGGTTTTTCCCATTTGGGTTTCCATGTCAAAATCTCATGTGTTATGGTGTTTGTGCTTCTGTGGGTGAATGCATTATTTTCTATTTGGTTTGCATGTGTGCTAACTGGTTTGTCTGCTAAACTATTTTACTGGTTTACTATTAGTCTTGTAAAGTGTTTAAGTGCAAAGATTTTTGGCATACTAATTCACCCCCCCTCTTAGTATTCATCAATTGGTATCAAAACCTACCTTTCTATAAGTTTAACCAATTGGAAAGAGATATGGGGGAATACTCTATAAGGGAACTTACTCATCAGCTCACTTAGTCTGAGGAAGCCTATGATGATCTTATGGTCAAATACAAGGCATCTCAAGCAAAAAGGAGAGAACATGCAGAAAAGCTGATGGAGCTATCTGAAAATAGGTCTTCAGATGAAGCAGACATGGAAGCCCTAATTACAGAAGTAAATAAGTTGAATGAATCAAACTCCAACCTGAGAAAAGAGTTGGAAGGACTAACTATCCAGATGTGTCAAGAGCTTGAGAACGGGAGGAAATCTAAAGATTTGGTGAAAGAAAGAGATCATGAGATCTCCAGGCTGAAACAAGAGATCAGTGCCCTAACTACTCAATTTCACGCAAGCAAAGTGGAAAAGGAAGACATGCAAGGAGAACTAAACATTGCCATCTCTGAGAATGAAAACCTGTTGGAAACAAATGCTACTATTTCCAAAGAACTCTCTAAGTTAAAGGAAATACTTGCTAAGTTCAACAAGAGTACTATCAAGCTAGAGCAAAAGCTTGAATCTGCCAAATCGGTCAAGAATAGCAATGGACTTGGTTATTCCGATCATGAGGAAGGTGAGACTTCTGGTACAAATGTTGGAACATCAAAGAAACAACTGACATCAAAGGATAAAGGTAAGCAAAAGTTTAAACATGTTTGCTTTAATTGTCTTAAAGAAGGACATACTACAAATGTGTGTAGGAGTAAGGCTTACAACAATTTTCCTTATTTCCTAAATGATAAGCCTAGATCTTATAGATTTGAAGGTAATTATTATGCATGCAACAAGTATGGGCATAGAGCATCTGAATGCAGGTCTGTTATGAATAACACTGGAAGATATTCTCAGAGGACCCAAGGAGTTGGTCCTAAACCTTTTGTGAACTGGAATCACAACCGGTTTAATGCCTTCAATCATCAGCAAAGAAGCGGTGGCTATCAAGCGGCAACCGAATGGAGAGCAAATTGTATGGTATATCATGGTCATGGTCACATTGCTGCAACATGCAGAAGGAAGAATGGAAACATGAACAATGGACCTTGGAGAGCACCTGGATTGGTCTGCTATCACTGCAACAAACCGGGTCACATTGCCAAATTCTGTAGATCAAGAAAGGACATATCTAATGATATACCAGTCACTCCAGAAGGAGACATTGATGTTGACACTATTCAAGTGGACATGGACAAAACTTGGAAGAAGAAACCAATGGTGTTACAAGAGGAACCGGTTTCTGCACCTAGTGTGGAAATCACGGAACCGACAGACTAAGCTTCAGAAAAGCTTAGGGGGAGCAAACGACGAAATGTTTCAAACCCCTAGTTTACACTAGTAAAAGAGCTTATCTGGTATGTGATACCTGTCATCTGGCAGAAGACCAAAAATGGTAAAAAGGCAAATTAGGGTTTACACCCTAATTGAGGAGCATTAATTGTGGTAGGTGAGAAATATGTTTAAAAGGATTTTTCAAATCATTTCTCACTATCAGTTTTCGAGCGAAGAAAAGTTTTTCAAAGAGCAGAGCAATGAAAAGGTGATTTGAGCAGAGATTTTGAGAAATTGAGAAATCACGAAGGAGATTCAAATTCAAACTGCAAACGGTCAAGTGGAAAACACAAAGCGGTGATTCAGCAACTGATAGAGTGTGAAGTGAAGGAGATTCTGCGAGCCCTAAATCCACGTGTTTCAAAAGGTATTTCTCGAGTTCTTAAAATTTCTATCATGGCTTCCGTATCCATACCAGTTCTAGTGCATTTATCGAGTCTACAAGTTTTATTCAATGAAAGTCTAAGTATAATGCCCTATCACAAGTTCTGGCTGGTGTGATAGTAGAAGAGGGAATTTCTAACTACATAGATTGCAAGATTGAAGACCTAGGGTCTCTAGCCATCCACTCCCAGTTAGGTTTATTTTGTGGAAAGGATAAGAAGATCAACCCAGAGTATGATATTTTGGAAAAGAAGAAGCTCCACAATGCTGTTTACTTCCTGGACGATTTCACAGAGGATCATTTTGAGTAGAGTCCATGGTGATAAGATGTACCTAGAGAGAACACATGACATCACACCATAGGCAATTCATGCAGTCACCAGATTCTACAACACATGGGAAGTGCCAGCCCTAAGGATGATAAGCAAAACTGAAATGTCCAAGCTCACCAGTTCAGTGAGTGACTCACGAGGCATGACAATCAATTCTATCAAGGATGATCTAGTGAAGTATGCATGTATGGTGATTGGATATTGGACATTCTCAGCTAGCATAATTAACTTTGTATTTGTTGCAGCGGTAAATGCCACTTACCGGATGATAAAGAAGGATGCATCATTTGATCTGTGCACCGGTATGCAGAGACAACTCCCGTTGAATCTGAAGTCGATCAAACAGGATAATGCACTAAGGTTCAAGTTTGGGTAGCTACTAGTTGGGTTGTTCTTCTATTTCCAAGGCTACTTTCTAGGAGTGGGAGATGTCCAGTGGTCTGCTGACCAACCAGTGACCAAGAAAATCAAGGAAAGCATTGAAGCAATTGAAATCGGTTACCCTGATGTTCTGAACAAGTATTTTGATGAGTTCAGATGGAAAATGAGCCAAAGAATGAGAATATCTGGTGACATCATCAAGAAATATGAGGATGATATCTATTTCACCATCAAGGTGGATCAATGCATAATGGAGGCTGTTGAGCCTAGACAGGAAGAAGTGGAGCCAATGGGCTATGGGGTAATGTATGATATGCTGGAAGGGTATGCCTCTACCCTTATTGCCTCACCTCTTGATCCTAAGGCAAAGAGGACCGGAACCTATCTAGAAAGGGTTACACCAGTCAAGGGACCCTCTACAAAGAAAGGAAAAGAACCTGCAATGAAGAAGGAAAAGGCAGTGCCTGTAGCATCAACAATGGTTACTACTGCAACTCCAAAATTGACCAAGCGGTCACCAGCCAAGAAGAAACCGGAAGTGGCACCGGCTAAAGTGTTCAAGAGAAAAAGGAAGACAAGGAATACCTCTCCAGACTCAGAAGAAACTATGTCCAAGGAAAAGCCAAAGAAAACACATCAAGCAAAGAGAAAGACAAAGAATGAATCGACATTATCTACACCGGTAAATATAGATATCTCTTCCTATAAACCTTTGACACATTTTCAAAGAACAATAAAGAATATTAGGAGAAAAGTGCTACATGACTTAATTGAGTTTTTTGATGACTTTATTGAAGATGAAAAGGAAGCGATTGAAAAGGAAATAATTTAGTACTTATGCGTTAATGACCGGTCACCCTCAGAGATTAAATCTTAGACAGTGGATTCTTTATATATGTCATTAGATAATAGATGGTGCATTTCCATAGAAAAGGAATAGGAAATTAGGGAGAAATTTTTTGCACAATACTTTTCCAACCAGTCAAATTCTAAATTATTTGATGTTATTGACCAAAATAAAGGACTCTTCTTCACTAGAAGAAGAAGACTCTGGCTGTTAGAAGGTAGAGTTGATGATGTCAAAAAAGACACTCATCACTATATGACAACTATTGTCTAGTCTCACAAAGCACGTCTAGCCAATCGACAAGCTGAAAAAGAACCAGTTATATCCAAACCGGATGAAGTATTTGATGACGAAGGAAATCCAGTTGTTGAACCGATCGATGTAATGCCCCGCCAGGAAACCCCAAAGGGTTTAAGTTAAAAAACACTCAAATAGAGTGTAAATTTTTTTTTTTTTTTTTTTTTTTTAAATAATAGTTAAGAATGTTAATGGAAAGTTACACTATTAAGATAGATTGAAGTTGTCTCAAGTTATCTCTAACTAGATAACACAGTAGAAGGCTAAAACGATCCTAAGGAGTTTCCCAATGCGATTACATAACCTTACACCTAACTCAACTTGGGTCATTAGATCCATTAAACTGGACATCATAATTACGAGATAATGCATAGATCTTGATTATATATGCGTTCTATGGTTGGACATCTTATAATTTTAGGAATCGTTCAATTACTTTGGTTGGTGAGGAGGCCATCGGGAGGTTAATTACTCAATGCACTTTAATTCATAATTTTCATTAGGAGGCCTCCCAATAGGTTCAAGCATTTTAATTATAACAAGGTTCATTAGTTCGGGTTTTAAGATACCCATCCACACTTGACATCATCCTTTAGTGCTATAAATATGCTTAACGAGATTCATTCATTTAGGGTTAAACTACGATTAGTAAAAACGAGGATTCCTTCATTTGATTTTAAAATATTCACCTACATTTGATATCTCTTTTTAAATATTAAAAAGTATGGTTAATAAGAAAAGAATTCATTCCTTAAGGATTAAACTTCCACTAGTAGAGTGTGGTTTCCTCATTAAGGTTTGGGCATAACCAGGCTAAAGATTTACAGTTGCTTTGTGGAGGATAAAATGTGAGAAGCCATCGAATTCTTTGAAGTTTTAATAATACTACTAGATGGCTAAAATCATTACGTTGAAAATGTATTAGAGCCACATGAGTTCTTCCTTTAACTTTAAGATATAGTTAGCAAGATGATATTCATCATTTCAGGATTGGATTAATAAGACCATAGTGATGTTCTTCCATTAGGATTGAAATACAATTATCTTGTTGCATATCACTTTTTTTTTTTTGTTAAATGAAGATAATATGAGAGAGATTCTTTTACTAGATTTAATGTATCAACAACTAATTGAATCCCTTCCTTTTCAGTTCATCTTTAGCAATCATAGAGAAATTCATTCATTGGGGTTACAATTATGGAAGACTAGTTGAGATACCCCATTTTTTAAAATTAATCTGGTGAGGATTATTGATTATAATTACAACATAAATTATTAAGTATATTCATCCAATATACAACATGGATGCCTAGTTGAGCCCACACGATTATCAAATTAATCTGGTGAGGATTATTGTTAAGATTAAAACGTGAAATAACTTAACAAATTCATTCAATGTAATGAAACATAATTGACATGGCGTGATTCATTTACTAAGGTAAAAAGATAGATATTTATATGGTTCGTCCTTTAGATTTCAATCTAGGAATTGTGACATAAATTTTAACTTTGTTTCCTTTTTACATTCATTCCATTTATATACTTAATAACAAGTTAATCCAATAATGTAATCTAGCGAGGTTCTTTCCATTATTACTACGTTTAATTAACTTTATCAAAATACTCCTTTCCACAACTTTAATTACAATATCTTAAATACTTTGCCATCATCATAATTCACAATGTTTTATGAACTTAAATAACTACGTTTATCCAGATGAATAATGTTATGCACTTAAATTTGAATTCATTAAATTTCCACCATACACTTATGCAAGATTACAACCATTCATGATAAATAAAAACATAAAACAAAGGAACTAAAAGGACATCGCATAACACAGATATGATCTCAGAGTTCACCCCTAAAGGGCTACATCTCCGGGTCTACTCAACTGCAAGACCCCTCTGACATTTAATATAGTTAAGGTTACATATTTACATGTCATTACAATCTTGCCTTTTGGGTGAACACATACACTATTCAACATCTACCTCGTTAGATTATTACATAGTGATCCCTTTTAAAAGTGGGTCAAATTGAATCATAACAAAGGAAAAACAAACAACCTAGATTCTCTTGTTTGACGGTAGCCTAACTAGGGGCTTGACCGACTTATAACCAACCACTATCATAACAAGTCTTGCCATTACATAACCAAATTCCATTATAGAAATTTAAACCTACATAGGCATAATCCGGTAGAGATGTTCGTTTACCCTATCTGTTTAACCATTAATGTCGACCAAGTTTATGGATTTGCTAAATTAACTTTTGTTTAAAAATTCACCTTTAACCCACCCTTAATACTAGTCCATGTTAATAATACGTATTAACCCAAGCTTGGACGTGGTCAATATGAAATTTAATAATTTGCATTAAAGTATGGATTTGCTAATGTTCGTTATCTAAATCCAGCTAATATTCAATAGTCTCGAATTAAATAATGCAAAGAAACCGAATTTAACATTAAATAATATATAAGAAAAGAAAACTGAATTTAAAACCTCTTAAACTATATTAACTCCACTTATTAATTTAATTTGGTTTCTTCTTTATTTTTATATATATATCCATATATTCTGTTTGTTTTTTTTCCTTTCTTTTTTTTTGAAAAAAAAATTATATCAAATAATTAAAAATAATAATTAAAATCTAAATGAAATAAACTTTTTTTTAATTTTCAAAAAAAAGGAGGGAGAGGGTACCCACGTGGGCCCCCCCCCCTTTGGCAGCCTAGCTACCATTGGTAGCGCTGCTACCAAATGGTAGCAGGGCGCTACCTTTGGTAGCGCTGCTACCATTTGGTAGCAGTTCGCTACCTCTGGTAGCGCTGCTACCAACTGGTAGCAGCTGCCATGGGGCACAAAAAAAACTCATTTTTTTTTTTAAATTTTTTTTCTTTAAAATTTATTTTGTAATAGTAAATACAGAAAACAGTCTAAAAAAAAAAATATAATAAATCCCTAGATGCTTAACACACAGTCTCACAGACAGGGGTTTTAAAAAAAACGTTTTCCAGCAACCCCTCTATTTGTATATCCATATATATTTTGTTTTTTTTCAGAAATAAATAGAATAAGGAAGCAATACAAAAAGATATGTGAATATCTCTCCAGAACAACAGCCTGAAAACACAAAACTCAAAGTATTTTCCAGCAACCTCTCTGTTTTTATATTTTTTTTTTTGAATATCATGAACAAAACACCCAAAATGAAAATGTAAAAAAATAAACCCCCATTTTTGTAGTCATAAAATAAATTTCCAGATTTACCCAAACACTCTATTATGGGACAAATATCCCCACATCCGGTTTGAAGCCACTAATTTCTTTAAGAACCAGAAATTCATTTCAAGAACAACCAAATTTTTAAATGAAACTGAAACTAATCTCCAAGAACCTTCATGGTAAAAAAAACATTTCTTTCTTTTCTTTTCTTCAACATTTCATGGAGAACATGACAATAAACAAGCAGGTAGATTGGAATCCTACCTCCATATGCATTCCGGGAAGAGATTTCTTTGATGAAGAGCTCCACCTGCAACTCCCATGCAGATCCCCCATTTTTCCCCAAAAAAAAAAGCTCCCAAGCCAAAGAACCCCCAAAATGCTTACAAAACTAGGTTAAAAAGAGAAACCCTAATTTTGCCCTAATTTTCAATTTCGAAATTAGGCATTTATTTTTAAAATAAAATGAATGAAAATCCCAAATGGAAGTCATTCCTTTCCATTATTTATTAATCTTATTTGTTTTCCCTTATTAAAATTAAAATGCTTCTATTTCTTATTGAGTTTTAAATTTTAATTTCTCAATATCGATCTAGGCCTACATTTATATTTTGGAACTATTGACTGGGTAAGGCGCTTTGATTAATTTTAATTTTCTAAAAATCAATCTTTTTATACTATATCAACTATACAAGTAAAAAGGGAATAATTTCTTTTAAATAATAATAATTTACCCTTTTCCTTCCAAAATGCGAAAATGAGTAATTTATTTCTATCTTCCCAATGACTTTAAATTTTTCCTTTCCAAAAATGCATAACTCATTAAATTCATTATTTTAAATTTAGCTATTAAATTAACTCGCTATAACATAATAAAGCGACATTTTTAAATAAATGACTAATCTAATGCAAGAGTCTTGTTTATTCTAATTTCTCAACTACAAATGCATAAATGTTACAAATGCGTAAATGAGCACACTAACCCCAGTTAAATACCTTAAGCTTGCTACAATAACAATTTAAAACAATCTCTTTAAATTAATAATTAATCATATAAAGGAAGCTACCTATTTAAATTTCTAGATTACTAATGTGCACGTCTACTCATAAATTTGAATTTAATACTTAGGATAACAAACCTCACTTACCTCGCGCAGGGCATGCAAATCAAGGAAGTCCTCCAAGTCCCTTGACACACATCCCAATGAAAAGCAAGCCCCACGAATCCACGCACGATGCTCACCTAACCATGGCTAAGGCAAGACGAGAGTTATATGTCCACCAAATCCGAATTCTAAAGATGAAGGAGGCATACTTAACCTTACAAATCCAAAGGAGATGAACCTTGCCCTAAGCGGTGTTGTACCTGCCATCTCCTGCACCCATGAATTCATACAAGCATGCATATACATATACATATTCAATGAAGGCGTTAGCTCAAGATTCAACACAAGGGTTAGGAACAATTACATTTACATGAAAATCGATGCAAAAGCACAATAATAAGTATGCACAGTTATTTATATTATCTAAACTACACATTTCACCATGGTTAACCTACCTTTCAAGAATGCCACATAGGAAGTCAATCATGGTCAAACGGGTTTTACAAGTCTAACTAGGGTATGGGCATTACAATCGACGCCATTGATGTCGATGCTCTGGATGTAGAGGATGTTACTCAGGAAACACCATCTAAGGCAATAGGACAGGAGAAACAAGCTAAACAGGTTGATAAGCAAGTCGAGGATAGACGGGAAGCGACAAAGGAAGAGGCCAAGCAGAGGAAAAAGGATGAAGAAGAGAAGCGGAAAAAGGATGAAGAAGAGAAGAAGAAAAAGGATGAAAAAGAGAAGAAGAAAAAGGATGAAGAGGAGAAGAAGAAGAAAGATGAAGAGGAGAAGAAGAATAAGGATGACGAAGAGAAAAAGAAGAAAGAAGAAGAAAAGAAGAAGAAGGAAGAGGAAGATAAGGAACAAGAGAAGAAGAAGGAAGCATAGAGGAAGAAGAAGGAAGAGGAAGATAAGGAATAGGAGAAAAAGAAGGAAGCAAAGAGGAAGAAGAAGGAAGAGGAAGATAAGGAACATGAGAAGAAGAAGGAAGCAAAAAAGAAAAAGACTAAGGAGGACAAGGAAGTGGAGAAGAGGAGAGAAGCGATGAGGAAGAAAGAAGAAGAGGACAAGGTAAAAGAAGCAGAGAAGAGCACCCAAATGGAAACTCCAAAAGCAACCGAGAGTCAAGCCAAATCAGCTGATCTCACTAGTCCTATCGACCTCCAGTCTACAAGTGAAACGGAGCTAATGCAGAGCATCAAGGTTGCTCAAGAGCACCTTGAAATTATTTAAAGGAAGAAGGAGTAGGATGTAATTGAAGTGGCTGTGGACACTCTTACCGGTTTGATACCCGGTACAAATCTTCCCAACACCGATTCATCACTAGCTAAACTTAAGCTCCTATGCACAGTAATGGATGATCAGGTGCAGAGCCTAGAAGAGGCAGTAGAGGCAAATGTCAAAAAGGAGCATCAAAAACCTCTTAATATAGCTCTGGTGAAGAAGTTGAATGAGCTCCGATCTGAACTAAAGAAAGAACAAAAGGATATAAGGGATGCTCTGGATGAGGGGAATCTGCTACTCAGCAAGATCTACCAACCCCATCTATTCTATGATGATGTGCTAGCTCATAAGCAAAAGCTTCAAATGTACTTGCAGTCCTAATGAGCACATTCAAGCCAACTTATGACTCCTTTACAACTTATGGGCAAACCATTCACCGGTTTCACCTCTAGTCAACAAAAATGGAGCAAGAGATCAGCACCCAATCTAGAGATTTGCAGGAGCTACAACTGGTTCTACTCCCATGATTGCAAATTCTTCAGAAGTGCTATCTGAAACTGGATGCCTTGACCGTTACACAGGAGATGAGCATAATTGATGCCATGCAAGAACAGGTCTCCCAGATGCAGACAGAAAAAGAAGTAGCCACCTCCCTACTTGAGTCCTAGTCTTTATCGATGAAACAATTCTTGTAGGACTTTAAATCTATTTTTGACAAGTATCATTCCTTATTGTCATAAACTTTTATTATTTTAATATCAAATGGAAATGGGGTTGTACTTTGTCATTGTTGGTAAAGGGGGAGAAGAATTCTATTTGGGAGAAGTATCTGGTAATCAAAATTTTGATATATGCTTTGAATATCTCAATGTTTATGCTCTATATGCAAAAGTGTTATACATTGTATTGTTAAAGGGATAGTGTATATGCTTAGGGGGAGCAATTTTGCTAATGGCATGATTTTGTTGTAAAACACTTAGATGTCAAAATTTTATTTTCCTAAGTGTTGCCATCAATGCCAAAGGGGAGATTGTTGGCACTTTTGATGTTTATGTTGTGATTGTCATTGATGGACACACACTTGCATTGAGATCTCCTTTATAAGTATGAGTTTGAGCACAACTGGTATTTGTTCCAACCGGTATGTTGTATTATAGTCTTTAGACTATTGGTATTTTGTAGAATGTGTTTCTCGGTCTAAACCGGCATGTTGACCCCAAGTGGTTTGTGGATACCAAGCAGTATGAGGGATTAAAGTGGCATAGCACATTTTTACCAGTCTTCATTTTTGTCAAACCGGCAATCGACATTTTGTATGAATCAGTAATACTTTGTGATGAGTTACCAACCGGCATTTTGTGATGAGTTACCATCCACTGATTGTTTGACGGTGCCGACAATTTAATAGTGCTTTTTGTGTCATGTTACCAAGTATGTCTAGGTTCATTGAACCTAGGAAATTGTAATGTAATCCTATTGGACCAACATGAAATCAGATTCCTTTATAAGGACATCATGTCTAGGGTTTTAGGTTGTTGATGTGGATATAGAGAAAGTTTATGTTGTTGCTAGGGTTTAAGGTGACTGAGGAGTTGGAGAGAATATGAATGTGTAGAAGACTGAAGTAATGCTAGAGTGCATCAAGAATGGGCTACCCAGGATCTAACCAAGCAGTCTACGCTACTAGCTAGATCAAACACTTGTTGATTACTCACATCTTTGACAAGTCTGTAGCCCTTAACCGGGTAGGCCCAAAAGCCTTTTGTAAATCCTCTAAAAAGGTGGTTCACATCTGTGGATCTAAAATCCTCAAGCAAGGTAGTCTTTAATCGGTCTTATCTCCTAACAGAGATTGAGATTCTTAACAGGATCTGTTATGGTAAAGAACATTGTAAGACCTTAACTAGTTTGACCTTAACTAGTCTAGTTCCTATTCTGCGGATAGTTACTTGTGAGTTCCATCTCACTGTGGTTTTTCCCATTTGGGTTTCCACGTCAAAATCTCATGTGTTATGGTGTTTGTGCTTCTGTGGGTGAATGCATTATTTGCTATTTGGTTTGCATGTGTGCTAACTGGTTTGTCTGCTAAACTATTTTACTAGTTTACAGTCAGTCTTGTAAAGTGTTTAAGTGCAAAGATTTTTGGCATACTAATTCACCCCCCCTCTTAGTATTCATCAGAAGAACAGTAACATGAATAATGGACCTTGGAGAGCACTAGGAATGGTCTGCTATCATTGCAACAAATTGGGTCACATTGCCATATTCTGTAGAACAAGAAAGAACATATCAGACGACATACTAGTCACTCCAGAAGGAAAGATTGATATTGAAACTGTTCAAGCGGATATGAACAAAACTTGGAAGAAGAAGCCAAGAGTGTTGCTAGAAGAACCAGTTTTTACACCTAGTGTGGAAATCAAGGAACAGAAAAACTAAGCATCTGAAAAGCTTAGGGGGAGCAAATGATGAAATACTTCGAACCCCTGGTTTACACCAGTAAAAGACCTTAACCAGTATGTGATACCTATTAATCGACAGAAGACCAAAAATGGTAAAAGGCAAATTAGGGTTTACACCCTAATATTGGAGCATTTATTATGGTAGGTGGAGAACCTGTTTATAAGGAATTTTGAAATCATTTCTCACTTATCATTTTTTGAGCGAAGAAGTTTTTCAAGTCCAGAGCGAAGGAAAGCAATTTACACTATGAATCAAAGAATTTATCAAATTCCTAAAGAAGAATCTGAAGCAAACATCTGTTGGAGGAGTGTAGAATGCAAAGCGGTATCTCTACAATCGAAGGAGTGTCAAGTGAAGTTCAAATTGCGAAGCCCTAAATTTCAATCTATGAAGGTATTTTTCATAATTCTTCATTTATCATGGCTTCCACATCTCATGATAGTTCTAGTGCAACTATTGATTCTATGGACTTCATTAAGCGAAAGTCGAAATATAATGCCCTGTCTCAAGTACCGACTGGTGTTATAGTAGAAGAATGGATTTCTAATTACATAGACTGCAAAATCGAAGACCTAGGGTCTCTTGTGATCCATTCCTAGCTGAGCCTATTCTATGGAAAGGATAAGAAGATTAAACCGAAATTCAACATTCTGGAAAAGAAGAAACTCCAAAATGCAGTTTACCCTTTTGAAGAATTTTTGGATGATCACATTCACATTATTCTAAGTAGGGTACACGATGACAAGATGTACCTAGAGTGGATGCATGATATCACACCAGAAGTGATTCATGCCGTCACTAGTTTCTGTAACACAAGGGAAGTGTCAGCCCTAAGGAAGGTCAGCAAGACTGAAATGTCCAAGCTCACCGGTTCAGTGAGCAACTCACGTGGTATGACCGTCAACTCAATCAAGGATGATTTGGTCAAGTATGCCTACATGGTGATAGGCTACCGGACGTTCTCTGCTAGTAGAATTAATTCTGTCTCTGTTGTAGTAGTAAATGCTGCTTACAGGATGATCAAGGAGGATGCATTGTTTGATCTGTGCACTTGTATGCAAAGACAACTTATGTTGAATCTTAAGTCAATCAAATAGGACAATGCACTGAGATTCAAGTTTGAACAACTACTGGTTGGGTTGTTCTTTTACTTTCAAGGTTACTTTCCAGGAGTAGGTGACATTCAGTGGTCTGCTGATCAACCGGTAACAAAACAAATCAAGGAAAGTCTACAAGCGGTTGGAACCGGCTATCCGGAAGCACTGAACAAATACTTTGATGAGTTCAGACTCAAGATGAGCCAAAGGATAAGAATATCTAGTGATTTAGTCAAAAAGTATGAGGAAGACATCTACTTCACCATCAAAGTGGATGAATGCATAATAGAGGTCGTTGAACCTAGGTAGGAAGAAGTAGAGCCTATGGGCTATGAGGTAATGAATGATATGTTGGACGGGTATGCTTCTACCCTAATTGCCTCACCCTTTGATCCTAAGGCAAAGAGAACTGGCACTTATTTGGAAAGGGTTACACCAGTTGCAGAACCCTCAGAAAAGAAAGGAAAGGTAGTGCCTTCAACATCGACACCGGTTACTGTAGCCAGTCCCAAAGTGACCAAGCGATCACCAGTTAAGAAGAAACTGGAAGCGGCACCTGCAAGAGTCTTCAAGAGGAAGCGAAAGACAAAAAGCAATACACCTGACTTAGAAGAAACTATGTCAGAAGAACTGCCTACAAACAAAGAAAAAGACAAAGAATGAACCAGCATCATCTGCACCAGTAAATATTGAAATTTCTTCTTACAAACATTTGATACATTGTCAAAGAACTATAAATAATATTAGGAGAAAAGGGCTGAATGATTTAATTGATTGTTTTGATGATTTCAATGATGATGAAAAGGAAGCAGTTGAATAGGAAATCATTAAGTATTTATGTGTTAATGACCGGTCGCCTTCAGAAATTAGATCTAAGACACCAGATTCTTTGGATAATTCTTTAGACAATAAATGGCGCATTGCCATAGAAAAGGAATAAGAAATGAGGGAGAAAATATTTGCTCAACATTTTCCTGATGTATCAAATTCAGAACTTTTCGAAGTTATGAATAAATGCAAAGGCCTCTTCTTCATGAGAAGAAGAAGACTCCTATTACTAGAAGGAAAGGGTCAAGTTGTGAACAAGGATACACATACTCATGCTCAAGAAGCTCTTAAGATGCATCAAGTGGCTGAAGCCAATAGAAAAGCAAAGTGAGAACCAAAAACTAACAAACCGGATGAGGTGTATGATAGTGAAGAAGAACCGGTCACAGAACAAATGGACCCCATTGATGTAGACGCCTTAGATGGTGAAAATGTTACTCAGGATGCACCATTAGAAGGAATAGGATAGGAAAAGAAGGCAGAAGAAGAAAAGAAGCAACAAGAAGCTAAAAAGTAGAAATAGGCAGAGGAAGTGGATAAGAGAAAAGAAGAGAAAATGAGGAAAGAGGAAGAGGATAAGAGAAAAGATGAGAAAAAGAAGAAAGAGGAAGAGGATAAAAGGAAAGAAGAGGAGAAGAAGAGAAAAGAAGAGGAAAAAAAGAAACAATAGGAAGAGAGGAAGAAGAAGGAAGAGGAAAAGAAAGAAGAGGAGAAGCAAAAAGAGGAAGAGAAGAAACAAGAAGAGGAAAAGAGGAAGAAGGAAGAGGAGAAGAAGAAGGATGAAGAAGAGAAGAAGCAAAAAGATGAGGAGAAGAGACAAGAAGAAGAGAAAAGAAAGAAAGAAGAAGAGGAGTAGAGGAAGGCTAAGGAAGACCAGCAAAAAGCCAAGGACAAGCAAGCAACAGAAAAGAGCACACAGGTGGAGACTCCAATGGCAACCGGTAGTCAGGCTAAAGCAGTTGCAATTACTAGTTCTATTGATCTCCAGTCTGCAAATGAATCGGAGCTGTTGCAGAGTATTAAGCTTTCTCAAGAGCGATTGGATGCTCTAAGGAGGAAAAAGGAGGAAGATGTTATCCAAACTGTGGTGGAAACACTTACCAGTTTGATACTCGGTACGAACCTTCCCAGTACTGATTCCTCACTTGCACAATTGAAGCTCCTATGCATAGTTGTAGAAGACCAAGTACAAAGCTTGGAAGAGCTCATAGAAGAAAATGCCAAGAAGGCACATCAAAAGGCTCTGGACACTGCCCTAGTGAAAAAGCTAACAGAGATCCGATCTGATCTCCAGAAGGCACAAAAAGACATTAGAGATGCAATGAATGAGGGCAATCTTCTACTCAGCAAGATTTGCCAATCTCATTTATTATGTGATGATGTGCTCTCTCAGAAGAACAAACTGCAATTTGATATGCAGTCATTTATTAGCACCTTCAAGATGCCATATGATTGCTTTTCCACATATAGACAAACTATTCACCGGCTTCAACTGCAATCTGCAAGACTAGAGGCAAAGATAAGCAACCAGACATGAAATTTGTAGGAACTTCAACTGGTCCTACTGCCAAGGCTGCAAATTCTCCAGAAATGCTACATAAATCTTGATGCCCTAATGGTCACTCAAGAGATGAGCATGATAGATGCCATGAAAGAACAGGTCTCCCAAATGTAGATAGAGAAAGAGGTGGCTACCTCCCTACTTGACTCATGGTCCTTATCCATGAAGCAATTTTTGCAGGACTTTAAATCAGTTTTTGACAAGTTTTACTCTTTACTATCATAAACACTTATTATTTTAATGAAACAGGGGTTAGTCTGCAATACTTTTGTCATTGTTGGCAAAGGGGGAGAAGTATAAATTTTGAATGTTTTGATGTATACTTTCATGTTGTTTCTGTTAAGGAGTAGTATACATTGTATTTTCTGCAAAAGGGATAGTGTATATGCTTAGGGGGAGTAATTTTGATTATGGCATATTTTTGTTGTAAGACACTTAGATGTCAAAATTTTCCTAAGTGTTGCCATCAATGCCAAAGGGGGAGATTGTTGGAATTTTTGATGATTGATGCTGTGATTGTCATTGATGGACACACACTTGATTTGAGATCACTTTTTGTATGTATAAGTTAAAGTTCAACCGATATTTGTTCCAACCAGTATGATGTATTATAGTCTTTAGACTATCGGTGTTTTGCAAAAAGTGTTTACTGATCTGAAATGGTATGAAGACCCCAAGTGGTTCAAGGATCTCAAGCGGAACGAAGGAACGAAGTGGCACAACTCATATTTCCCAATCTTCATTTTGTCAAACCGGCAACTGGTATTTTTCTTAAACCGGTATTTTGTATGAACCAGTAATACTCTGTGATGAGTTACCAACCAACATTTTATGATGAGTTACCATCCATCGATTGTTTGGTGGTGCCGACACTTTAACAATGCTTTTTGTGTTGTGTTACTAGATATGTCTAGATGCATTGAACCTAGGAAATTGTATTGTAATCCTATTGGAACGACATGAAATCAGATTCCTTTATAAGGAAATCATGTCTAGGGTTTTAGGTTGTTGCTAGGGTTTAAGGTGGTTGAAGAGTTTTTGTAAGTGTGAACACAGGAGAGAAGTTGAGGTCTAGAAGAAGAGGCAAAGTGTGAATGTGTTGAAGACTGAAGTAATGTTGGAATGCATTAGGAATGAGCTATCAAGGATCTAACCAAGCAATCTGTGCTATTTGCTAGATCACTCACTTGTTGATTACTCACATCTTCGACAAGTCTAAAGCTCTTAACTAGGTAGGCCCAAAATCCTTTTGTAAATCCTCTAACAAGGTGGTTCACATCTGTGGATCTAAAATCCTCTAGCAAGGTAGTCTTTAATCAGACTTATCTCCTAACAGAGATTGAGATTCCTAACAGGATCTATTCTGGTAAAGAACATTGTATGACCTTAACTGGTCTAACCTTAATCTGTCTGGTTCCTATTCTATAGATAGTTGCTTGTGAGTTCCATCTCACCATGGTTTTTACCATTTGGGTTTCCACGTCAAAATCTCTTGTGTTATGGTGTTTGTGCTTCTGTGGGTGAATGCATTATTTGCTATTTGGTTTGCATGTGTGCTAACTGGTTTGTTTGCTAAACTATTTTACCGGTTTATTGGTAGTCTAGTAAAGTGTTTAAGTACAATAATTATTGGCATACTAATTCACCTACCCCTCTTAGTATTCATCATCATCTACATAAATAATAACTATGATCATGAGATCATCTTTAGCTTTAGTGTATAAGTTTCTATCAGCACACCCCTTCTTAAAACCTTGCTGATGTAGATATTTTTCTAGCTTGGAGTACCATGTTCTAGGTGGTTGTTTCAAACCATACATTTCTTTTCATAATCTACACACAAAATCTCCTTTCTCAGATCACTTGAATCCTTCTAGTTTCTCAATATAGACTTCTTCTTCATGGTTGCCATTTAGGAATGCAAATTTTACATCCATCTAGTAAACTCTATAACATTTGTAATATGAAAATGCTAAAAACATCCTAATGGTTTCAAGTCTAGCAACAGGGGCAAACATTTCTTCAAAATCTATGCCCTCAACCTATGAATATCCTTTGCATGCTAGCCTAGCCTTGTTTCTTATTACCTTGCCATCTTCATTTACTTTATTTCTGTATACCCACTTTATGCCAAGTAAATTTTTATTAGCAGGCCTTGGCACTAAATTCCAAGTTTTGTTCTTTTCTATCTGTTGTAATTCCTCTTGGATTGCCTTCACCCAATTTTCACTCTTGTTGGCTTCATTGTAATCCTTTGGTTCCATTTTAGCCAATAGATAGAAATTGAATTTTTTATTGTTCCTTGCATGTCTTCTCCTTGTTTGTACACCTTCATTTATGTTACCAATGATTTGATCCTCAAGATGATTCTTCTACACATATCTATTTGAGGGTTTGTTAGTGACTTGTTCTTCATTTTCATACTGTTCTTCTTCATAATATGGTTCCTTAATATGATTTTCAACATTTTTCTTCGCTTTTTGGAAGTCTTCATCAACTCCTACATTTACACTTTCAATAACTTTCTTGAGGTGTTTGTTGAAGCATTTGTATGCTTTTCTATGAGTTGTGTAGTGCCCCTCCCTGATTCATCTTGTCTTTTTGTACATTAGAGGATTATATTGATCTAGCTTAGTCTACTTTATGATGATTTGTTGGTATCATGCTATATACTAACCTTATTTCATGATTGAATTGGATATGAAGATGGATCTATATTTGATGATTTATATATGTTCACTATTCATGATGGATTATATTTCTTAGGATATTTTGATGACATTATGATTATGCTAACCCTACTCTATGAGTGTGATGTTTGAATTGATGCTACGATGTTTGTGATTGTCTTCTAGTGTCTTAATGATTAGAGACGATGTCATGCCACTCATTGCAAGAACAATATGATGTTTCGATTCTCTATCACTTTCCTGATCATTTATGATATATATGTGTTGTATATGTTGCATTATGTGTAGTGGTGGATGTGGGATTGTAGGTACTAGACATCGACTCCACTTGGTCTCATAGGTCTAAGAGTGTCTTATCCCAATGGCAAGTTGTCAGAGATGGCATGAGTTTCCCTCTTACACTCTAGTATTAGTTGTTCACCTTGTCAGTTGTGTTGTGGTGTAAGCTGGTGGTTAGGGTCTTGTGCTAGTTTTTGACCTTTTGTCGGGTTGCTTGAGGTGATGTGGTTGTGTGGTTATTATTTAATTAATAACCAAATTAATATAATTTATTAATGTTTGGATTAGTTTATCATATAGCATGTCTATTTATTTATTTAGTTTATTTATTGTTGAGATTTTATATTTATTTAATTGAGTTTGATTTATTGATTTAATGCTTTATTAATCATTTATTAATTATTTATTGTTTAATGGTTATTTATTTATTATTTATTATTTAAAGAATTAATTGTTGACTAATTCTTCATTGTTGATTTGATTTTATATTTAATATTGAGTTTATGTTTATATAAGCTTTTGCTTATTTAATTATTCTTGGGATTGATTAATTATTTGTTACTAATGTTTATGATATAATATTATTTTATTATTATTTGCATAACTCGATATAATATAAAGTTTACCTACCCTCTTTTCCAATTGGTTGATTTTGAGTGGGGTAAGTGAATAATATTCTTAAATAATACTTACCTTGTTTTCACGCATGGTAGGTATAATATATGGTTTTATGAAATTTTTTGATTGGTTGGTGGATTTCTATAGTTTTGAGTTTAATTTTCTATTTAATGGTTTTTCATGTGCGTTGTCGGGGTTGGCTTCTCTGCAATTTTGAACTTGAGCTTTTGGATTCTGATTGAATTTGGTTCCTAGAATTGCAGGGAGATTTGATTGAAGATTTGGATTTTGAGGCTTTTGGATTGATTACTCATCGTTAGTTATTCTTGTCGGGATTGTGATTTCTAGGTTGGAGCTTGGTTTCTCTTTGCAAATTTTATTTCAAAATATTGTCTATAATGAAACTTTTTAAAGATTGTTTTAGAGATTGAATTTTCTATTTTAATTTCAAACTTGGTTTGGGGAGAAATTTATAAATAATTGAATTTGTATTTGAGTTTAGTAAAAATATGGAAATGGTGCTTGTCAATAATTTCTTCTCTGCATATTCCCATTTAGACTTGTGTTATCTCTTTAATGTGATTGTGCTTGAGTTTATTAATCTTTTAGAAGGATATTTAAATTGCATTATGACTCCATTTGTATCTTCTTGTGATTTTGTGTGTGTATCAACAAGATTTGAGTGTCTGAGACTATGTCGGGAGTTGTTCCTTGAGATTCATGAGTTGTAATATTGTCTTAGTTTGTCTTGGAGATGATTTGATTTTTATATTATATTTGGACTATCTTTGTAATGCTATTTTGTAACTATCTTTTCTTTATTTCATCTCTCTAAAGTTTTGTGTAAGTTTGGTGAAGTTTTGCGCACAACTGAGTGTGGTTGTGAAGGGGAATTGGTTTCATTTTCTATTTATATGATCATAATGTTTTATTTATGTGTTTCCCCAATGATATTTCATCCTCCCACACCTTATGGGAGTGTCTTTTTATCATTTGATTGTCCTTATGCAAAACTGGGCAAGTTCCAATTCATATTTTGTCTGTTTTTATGATTTTTGCATTCTAGACTGAAAACACTAATGTTTGGCCCCCAAAATGCCAAAGAAGACCCTAAAACACCAAAATATGGCTTGGGAGAGCTAAACTATCTCCTATGAATGCTAGTTTGGGTTTTTGTTGTGCTATTTTGTTCAGAGTTGCTAGTTTTGGTAGTTTTTCCCAAGTTGGTCTCTTTTCCAGATTTTGTGTATTTACCAAAGGCATTTTGTGATTGAAATGAGTTCCTTAGAGGTGTTCATGATGTCATATTGGCTCTTTTTTAATGATCTTGTACTACAATAAGAGGTTTTGTGCCTTAGTGTTGAGGTTATTGTCCTTGTATGCTCCAACGAGAGGAAGAATGCCTCGTTGTTGAGGAATGAATGTGAAAGCTCCAGTGAGATGAGATTTCCTCACTATTGAGGTTTGGAAATGATTTTGGATTGGTCTTGATCTCATGTTTATACCTTGGTTTATTATTGCATTGTTTTGATGGAGGCTCTTGCTTAGTCTTTGAGTTTATGTTAAATCTATGCTTTAGATTGTATTAGTGATGTTGTAACTGTATTCATATCATACATGAGCCTTCATGATGTTATTGTAATGTTATTTGATGTGTGTTTTACCCTAAGTTTATGGTCCATGATTGGGAGAGTGATCTCTTGCATGTGTAGGACCAAGGTAATGAGCAATAGACTGCTAGGAAAGGGTCTAGACCTATCATGGAACCACATGAAGAGTTTATGTTTAATTGTAAGTGATAACCATAATAACCAAAATTAGGAATTCACTTAATCAAGATAATAAAATTGGTTTTTGTACCCCACCTCATAGCCTTGAGTGAAGACTCAGGATGATCTTGGGAAGACCATGGAGAGGGTAAGCTGAACTTTGTTGGTTCCTCATAGGTTGAGATGGCTCCACATGTCTATCAAGGGTGTGGGTGTGTTGGCATTTTGCATATAGATTGGATTAATGATATGTTGTCATTGATGTCAATTGAACCGGTAATGGTATTCATGTTATTGTTGATATTGTTATTTTTTATATTGGCTAGTAACCAGTAAGAAGAGCTTTGTGGAAGATGGTGTAAACTGGTATGTTAAGTTTGAGAGTTGAACTAGTAAACCGGTGTAAAGGGTTAAACCTTTCTATGCAATGTAACCGGTAAACCCTATCAGTTGTTAAACCCTAACCGATCAAGTTTGTTGGTTTATTATCTAATGAGTGGTAATGATGAAGACACGTGTGATCATTGTACGAGGATAAGTTCTGATTGTTTTGGCATGTTTGTTTATTTTCTAGGGAAGGAGAAAAGTGGATTGCATCTAATGCATAGCACGTGATGAGTTACAAAGTTTGATGAAGCGGTGATCATGGAGCGGTTGGAATTTTCTTGAAGAATGTGAAGAGATTGTTATGATTTCTAATGGTCAAGATTGTACCGACTTGTTTGTAATCTCGATGATGAGAATTAGGTATTTGTTGTGTTACCAACCTAATTGATTTGTATTTAAGGTCGATGAAGTTGTTGGAAATATTGGCAGAAACTTGTTGAGTGTGTAGTTTCCTAACCAATGAGTGGATCTGCACTTTGAGTAAAGGCGGATTGAAGCTTAAAAGGATCTGATCAAGTAAATGTAGTTCTATTCAGACAAATCAAGGAAACCTATTGGTTTCTAACAATTATACAAGAAGTAAAATCCCTTAACCGGGTAAGTTGTAATAGTCTTGGTTACTTATTAAATCCATTAACAAGGTGGTCCATTAGCTCGGATTCTTAAATCATCCAGCGAGGTTACTCCTAACAAGGTATTGTGCTTTTCATCAAGGCATATTTGTATATTCCTTAACCGGGTGATTCCTAACCAGAATTAGTTCTTAACATGACTTATTGTAAAGCTTTAATAGACTTGGCTCCTAAAAGGGCGAACTTCAAAAGAGTTCATATAGTTAACCTTGTGAGTCTCATCTCACTATGGTTTTTACCTATTTGGTTTTTCCACATATAAACATTTGTGTCAAGTGGTGAATGTTTTTGTGGTTATGATCTTATTTGTTGATTTGATTAACTTTTGATAAGGCATGATAACTAGAAGCATTGAGAGATGAATATGTTGAGATATGATTAAGAATTGTTGATGTTTACAAGATTGGAGTTGTTTACCGTTAAGTTGTCATGATAGTCAAACCGGTTAATGTCAAGTATTCCTATGAATATTGATATTGACTGTGATATGTTAACTTTTTGTGATTGAATTTGAGTTTGGGAACTTTGTATCAGTTTTTCAGCATACTAATTCACCCCCCCCCTCTCAGTATTATACAAGATACTTATTATTTCATCATACCATCAATTGGTATCAGAGCATCTCAGGTCCTCTTTAATCTAAAAGCCTGACAACTTGAGGAAAAGATCTTGTAGATCATGATGAAGAAAGAAGGTCTAAAGTTCAACAAAGATAACTATAGAATATGGAGTGACAAAATGAAGATTTACATTAAGAGTCTTGGTAGTCAATATTGGGATCATATAGATACTTAGTATATTACACCAACTGGAACCCTGACTGGTGATCAGAAGAAAGAACAACAAGAAAAATCACCAAGCATTAGAGGCTATTGTTAGTTCCTTGTCTGATGCTGAATATGTAGATGTTCATGGTCTTGAAACTGCATGTGAAGTATGGAAAAAACTTGATGAGATTTATAGTGGTGATGAATATGTTAAGATTGCTAAAGAGGAGAGTCTAAGAGGAAAGTTTGATGACATGATAATGTCTGAAGGTGAAAATATCCAACAGTATGGTCAAAGGATAAAAGAGATAGTTGGTGAAATAAAGAGTACAGGAGGGAAAGTGGAAGATGCCACAGTGATCAGTAAGGTACTGAGAACCCTACTACCGATCTATGCTATCCGAGTTGCATCTATTCAAGAGCTGAAATCCATTAACAAGACAACGATATCTCTTGACTCTATTATTGGCAAACTTACTGCTTTTGAACTAAATGGCTATGATGGTAGTGTACAAAAATCAGAATCTGCATTTAGAGCTTCTATCTCTAACCCATCTATGAGAAGAAGTAAAGATATTGGCCATAGTTATGAATCTAGATCTAGTAGAGATGCTGATGATGAAGACAACTTAGTGGAACTTGAAGCATTGTTGGCAAAATCACTGCCTAGAGGCACTGGTAAATATAGTGGTAAGCTACCTTTAAAATGTTTTCCATGCAATAAGATTGGCCATATAGCAGTTAATTGCCCTAATGGTGAAAATAAATACAAGAGAGACAAATTTAAGAAGTATAAGGGTAAAGGCAAGAGAGATTATCTTGTAGCTATTGATAGTGGTATTACTGATGAAGAATCTGATGATGATGCTAGTGAATATATTATGTTTGTAGCTATTAAGGAAGAAATATCAGATCAAAAGGCACTAGTATCTA